>NW_026967494.1:2721907-3021907 GCF_028390025.1 Pseudophryne corroboree
AGGCCTCTTCATCTTCGCGAGGACCTTTTACTGCAGGGGCCGTTTGCCTATCAAGACTTACCGCGGCTACGTTTGACGGCATGGAGGTTGAACGCCAGATCTTAGCACGGAAGGGCATTCCGAATAAGGTTATTCCTACTCTGATACAAGGGGGTAACGTCTAAGCATTACCATCGAATTTGGAAAAAGTATGTGTCTTGGTGTGAATCCAAAAAGTTTCCTACGGTGGAGTTTCAACTGGGACATTTTCTCCTCTTTCTGCAAGCAGGTGTTGGCCTACGCTTGGGCTCCATCAAGGTACAGATTTTGGCCTTGTCTATTTTCTTCCAGAAACAATTGGCTGCTATCCCTGAGGTTCAGACTTTCTTGAAAGGAGTTCTGCACATCCAACCACCCTTTGTGCCTCCTATGGCACCATGGGATCTTAATGTGGTGCTGTAGTTCCTGCAATCGGATTGCTTCGAACCTTTACAAGAGGTGGACGTAAAGTTTCTTACTTGGAAGGTGATCACGTTGTTGGCCTTGGCTTCTGCCAGACGTGTGTCAGAATTGGGGGCATTGTCGCACAAGAGCCCCTATTTGATTTCACATGAGGATAGAGCTGAGCTCAGAACGCGTCAGATATTTCTCCCTGAGGTTGTGCCGGCTTTTCATATCAACCAACCTATTGTGGTGCCAGTAGCTACTGACATCTCAATTACCTCAAAGTCCTTGGATGTCGTGCAGGCTTTGAAAATCTATGTGAAGAGAACTACTCGTCACAGGAAGTCAGACGCACTATTTGTACTTTATGATCCCAAAAAGATTGGGTGTCCTGCTTCTAAGCAGACAATTTCACGCTGGATCAGGCTTACTATCCAGCATGGAATGTAAACTACCGAAGTAGAGATAGCGCTGACATGTGTTGTATATCCTCAAGCAGCTGAAATAGGAAGGGCTAGTCAGACCCTTTGTATATAACAATAAATAAAGGTGATTCAGCGCTAGTGACTAGTTATAATAATAATTATTATTAAAATTTATTGAAAACATACATTGATTTCTTGTATAATAACATACACTTTACTGTTGCAACAGATAAAAAATGGTGGTACCACGACACAAAAAATGAAATATAAAAATAAAAAATAAAAAGTTCCAAAAAATATATATGTATAGGGCCTAGATCAACACTGCTTATTGGTTGAAGAAATTCTTAGATTGCTGGGTATGTAGCAAGATGCCTTATCCTAGGGAAATGAATAACAGTGTTACCAGTTTGCTGTAGTGAGTCCTCCACTCGGTTAGCACTCCGTAGTCATGGGGATTCTCTCACTTCTTTGATTGTCCCGTGCTGGAATTAGTGAGGGAGATGAACCCTGATAGGTCCTGATGCAATATCTTCCCTGGAGTTATTCCATGCGGGTCACCGTTCCCAAAAATGGATAGCCGGCAGATCTTGTAGTTAGTGGATCCCAGTCTTTGTCACCAACGCGTTTCACTGCTGGTGCAGCTTTCTCAAGGTGTATATGCAGTGTAAAAAGAGCCCTTATATAGCAGTGTTGATCATAATCGGCTACAGGTGTGCAGTTTCCAATCAATTCCTAAATTCATCAAATCTAAAAACTAATCTAGTTAAATTAATACATCATTTGCCAGAGGACAGTCCTATTAAACAATAGTTGTTAGGCGCCGAGGGTCCGCTCGTCAGTGCGGCCGGCGCCTAGCAACGGGGACGCCACTGTCGGATCGTGTTCCCCGTTGCTGGGTCTAAGTTTATATCATCACTGGTTTCCTGGCTGTGTAGCATGCAGCTGCACGGCATGTTGTAATTATCACTCATCTGTTTCCCTGGCCATGCAGCTTGTCAGCTGCATGGCATTTAATCCAATCAGCCTCCAAACAGCTGATTGGAAGACTCTCTGTTAAAAGCACTCCCAGGACTCCTCACAGACGCCGGTGATAGCTTCCTGTTTGCCTGATTCTGCTGCAGAGAGAGTTCCCAGTCCCGGTCTGTTCGTTTGTTCCTGTTCTCAGTGATCCTGTACTCGGAAGTTACCATCTGTTCCTGGAGTCTGATCGAGCACCTTTAACATCTGGTGGCGTTCGTGAGTCGCGGCGCAGCCGTGTGTTGCGGCTTGTCCGCTACTATTTATTATTGTGTTCATTTTGAGTTCTGGAGCTTTGCGGAGGATTCCGCTTCCACAAGATCCACTCTGGTGTCCAGCGGTGCCGGATAGGAGTGTCGGATCCGTGGATCTTTGGTTGTCCTTTTCCCTGACGGCTAGTCCGCACATACCTTTTGATTTAGTTTAGTTAGCTTGTAACCCCTGGCTTGGTTGCTTAGTCAGAGGGCCCCTTGTTATCACCCTGTCTCGGACTTCCCCTTGTCTCCCATTAAGACCTGCGGGGGCATCGGGGTTGGGCAGACATAATCCGCCCTTCGAACGCGGCTGCCATGGGCTCAAGCAACCATAGTCTCGCAGGGGATTTCTGATAACACGGGCGAGACAACGGAGTTAGGGCGCCAGGGGTTACTAGGCTCTCCAGCTCCCACAACCTGTATTTCATTCCTGTACTCAGATCTCTGCCATAAGATCTTCTCCAGTCTGGAGTACAGGAATCGTAACATTATCACCGGCCAGACAAAAGAAAAAATTTTCAACCGGAGTTCATTTTTTCACTTATCCAGTTGGGAGAATTTTGTCGGCCTCATGAATCCCACCGGTGTTGGGCCAAATCCTGGCCAGTTTTTGGTTAGTCAGATTCAGGAACTTACCCAAATGGTTCAGGATCTGTCCCTCCGGGTAAGCTCACAGGAAGATCTGTTACGGACTTCCCCGAGGGTCATCCCTGAACCAAAAATGCATCTGCCTGACCGTTTTTCTGGGGATAGAAAACAGTTTTTTAATTTTAAAGAGTCTTGTAAACTGTATTTTCGTTTAAGACCAGTTTCCTCAGGTACGGAGGCTCAGCGGGTTGGAATTATAATTTCTCTGCTTCAGGGGGATCCTCAGACCTGGGCTTTTGGTTTAAAGACAGACGATCCGGCCTTATCGTCTGTAGACGCCTTTTTGAAATCTTTAGGGCTATTGTATGACGACCCTGATAGAGAGGCATCCGCAGAAAGTCAGTTGCGTGCTCTAAAACAGGGTAGGAATCCTGCAGAGAATTATTGTACAGAGTTTCGCCGTTGGTCGAACGACTGTGGCTGGAATGATCCTGCCCTGCGCAGTCAGTTTCGCCTCGGCTTATCTGAATCTATAAAAGACAGCCTCCTTCAGTATCCCGCTCCTGAGAACCTTGATAAACTCATGGAGCTCTCTATTAAAATAGATCGTAGGCTCAGAGAGCGGAGGACTGAGAAAGGGGCATCTGTAGTTTCTTTTCCCTGAGTTTCTTCCGTTCCGGTAGACATGGAGGAGCCTATGCAGATTGGTCTCTCCAAATTGTCTCCGGAAGAAAGAACCAGGAGGCAAAATTCTGGTCTGTGTTTGTACTGCGGAGGTAAGGGACATTTTGCCCGTAGTTGCCCAAACAAGTCGGGAGACTTCCTGACCAAGTGAATAGTGAGGGGGTTCACTTTGGTCTACAGCTCATCTCCTCAAATAATTCACTATTGGTTCCTGCTAAAGTTTCTTATGACAGCCTCTGTTCCTCGGTCTCTGCTTTTGTGGACAGTGGAGCTGCAGGAAACTTTATGGACTTAACATGGGCCAAGGCCTTAGGTATTCCTCAGTTAACCTTAAGTAGGTGTATCACCATGCATGGTTTAGATGGGAGTCCCTTATCCAATGGGGTTATTTCTCTATGTACACCTCCTGTTTTGCTCTCGGTGGGAGCTCTACATTCTGAAAAGATTGAGTTTTTTCTTACCCATTGTCCAGCAGTTCCTGTGGTTCTGGGTCACCCTTGGCTGGCCTTTCATAATCCCATCATAGATTGGCAGTCTGGGGAGATCCTACAATGGAGTACCATCTGTGATAAAGAATGTATTACACTTCCTATCCGAGTAGCTGCTGCCAGGTCCGCACATATTCCTGGAGAATACCAAGATTTTTTGGATGTGTTTTCCAAGGGCAATGCGGATATTTTGCCTCCCCATAGGCCTTATGATTGTACCATTGAGTTAATTCCTGGTGCCACGTTGCCTAAAGGAAGGTTATATGCATTGTCTGGTCCTGAAACTGTGGCCATGAATGAGTATGTGAAAGAAAGTCTTGAGAAAGGGTTTATCAGGCCATCTAAATCCCCTTTAAGTGCAGGTTTTTTCTTCGTAGAGAAGAAGGATGGTTCCCTCAGACCCTGCATTGACTTTCGAGCCCTGAATAAAATCTCAGTAAAGAATACTTACCCTCTTGCCTCTGATCTCTGTCCTCTTTGATCAGCTACGTTCGGCTGTTATTTTTTCTAAGATTGACCTGAGAGGAGCATATAATCTCATTAGAATCAGATCAGGGGATGAGTGGAAAACGGCATTCAGTACTCAATCAGGTCACTATGAGTATCTGGTCATGCCATTCGGCCTATCTAACGCTCCGGCAGTCTTTCAGGATCTCATTAATGATGTGCTCCGTGAGTTTCTGGGAAGATTCGTTGTGGTCTATTTAGACGACATTTTGATTTATTCTGACTCTATAGAACAACATGTTACCCAGGTGCGTCAGGTACTTAAGAAATTACGTGAAAATCACTTGTATGCCAAACCGGAGAAGTGTGAATTTCACGTCACGGAGGTATCCTTTTTAGGGTACATTATTTCCCCTCGGGGATTCCGAATGGAACCTAAGAAGCTCCAAGCCATCCTGAGTTGGGCGCAACCCACCAACTTAAAAGCAATTCAGCGCTTTTTAGGGTTTGCAAACTACTATAGAAGGTTTATTCACTCTTTCTCTGACATAGTTGCTCCCATTGTGGCACTCACTAAGAAGGGAGCAGATCCTACCAATTGGTCATGTGAAGCTAAAGTATCTTTTCAGGCCTTGAAACAAGCCTTTGTCTCAGCCCCTGTCCTTAGACATCCCAACCCAGAATTGCCTTTCATCGTTGAGGTAGATGCCTCGGAGGTTGGTGTAGGGGCTATCCTTTCTCAGAAGGATCCAGATTCCCTTGAGTTACATCCTTGTGCCTTTATGTCCAGGAAATTCTCATCTGCTGAATCCAACTACGATGTTGGTAATCGGGAGTTGCTGGCTATTAAATGGGCTTTTGAGGAGTGGAGACATTGGCTTGAAGGAGCGACCCATACCATTTCTGTTTTGACGGATCACAAAAATCTTCAATACATTGAATCAGCTAAGCGACTGAATGCCCGACAGGCTCGTTGGGCTTTATTTTTCACTCGTTTCAAATTCATTATCACCTTCAGACCTGGTTCCAAGAATACCAAGGCAGATGCCCTCTCACGCAGTTTTCTTCCCGTTCAAGACAACAGTCCGGTTACTCTCATACTTCCGCCTTCAGTCATTCAGGCAGGTCTCACACAGGATGTTTTTTCTCAATTGAAGCTGCTTCAACATCAAGCTCCGGGAAATACTCCTGCTGGCCGTCTTTTTGTTCCTGAGTTTTTGAGAGCAACTGTTTTGGAGGAATTTCATGATAGCAAAGTTGCAGGGCATCTGGGAGTCGCTAAAACTTTTGAATTGGTATCCCGCTCAGTGTGGTGGCCTGGTCTTTCTAAAGACATTAAAGAGTTTGTTGTTTCGTGTCAGGTCTGTGCACAGCATAAAGTTCCCAGTTCTTTGCCTATTGGTCAACTTATGCCATTGAATGTTCCCCTTAGACCATGGTCGCATATCTCCATGGATTTTGTGGTGGATCTCCCTCTGTCAGCTGGATGCACAGTCATATGGGTGGTAGTGGACCGTTTTAGTAAGATGGCTCATTTTATTGGTCTTCCCCGATTGCCATCTGCCCAGGGATTGGCAGTCTTGTTCCTCCGTCATGTTTTCAGACTCCATGGGTTACCCACTGATATTGTTTCTGACAGGGGTCCACAATTCATTGCACAGTTTTGGAAGTCTTTTTGTGCTTCGTTAAAAATGAAATTATCATTAACCTCCGGTTATCATCCACAATCAAATGGACAGACTGAGCGAGTGAACCAATCCTTAAAACAATATTTGCGTTTGTACTCGGCCAAACTCCAAAATGACTGGTCTGAGTTTCTTCCATTGGCAGAGTTTGCTTATAATAATGCCTGTCATTCCTCCACCAATGTGTCTCCATTTTTTGCAGTTTTTGGTTTCCACCCCAGAGCTAATTCATTTTTCCAACATTCCTCTGTCTCCTCTCTGGCCCTGACCTCTCATCTTAAACTTATTTGGAAAAAAGTGCACATAGCTCTCAGAAAAGCAGCTTTCAGGGAAAAAGATTTTTCGGACAGGTTCCGGCGGCCGTGCACTTTTAGAGTAGGAGACAGGGTGTGGCTGTCGACTCGCAATATCAAACTTCGACAAACCTCAGCCAGATTGGGTCCTAGATTTATTGGACCATTTCTCATTATCAAAAAAGTCAATCCAGTTGCTTTCCGGTTACAGCTACCAAAAACGTTACGGATCGGAAATACCTTCCATTGCTCTTTGCTCAAACCATATGTTTCATCTAGCAGATTTCCTCGTAAAAAACCTCAGGGGAGATCACCAGTTAATGTACAGGGTCAGCAGGAGTTCGTGGTTGAGAAGGTTCTCGATTCCAAGTTGTCCCGGGGTCGGCTTTATTTTTTGGTGCATTGGAGAGGTTATGGTCCTGAGGAAAGGTCGTGGGTCCTAGATGAGGACCTTCATGCCCCAAGGCTCAAAAGGGCATTTTTTCAAGAATTTCCTCAGAAACCCGGATTTAGGGGTTCCTTGACCCCTCCTCAAGGGGGGGGTACTGTTAGGCGCCGAGGGTCCGCTCGTCAGTGCGGCCGGCGCCTAGCAACGGGGACGCCACTGTCGGATCGTGTTCCCCGTTGCTGGGTCTAAGTTTATATCATCACTGGTTTCCTGGCTGTGTAGCATGCAGCTGCACGGCATGTTGTAATTATCACTCATCTGTTTCCCTGGCCATGCAGCTTGTCAGCTGCATGGCATTTAATCCAATCAGCCTCCAAACAGCTGATTGGAAGACTCTCTGTTAAAAGCACTCCCAGGACTCCTCACAGACGCCGGTGATAGCTTCCTGTTTGCCTGATTCTGCTGCAGAGAGAGAGTTCCCAGTCCCGGTCTGTTCCTGTTCTCAGTGATCCTGTACTCGGAAGTTACCATCTGTTCCTGGAGTCTGATCGAGCACCTTTAACATCTGGTGGCGTTCGTGAGTCGCGGCGCAGCCGTGTGTTGCGGCTTGTCCGCTACTATTTATTATTGTGTTCATTTTGAGTTCTGGAGCTTTGCGGAGGATAACGCTTCCACAAGATCCACTCTGGTGTCCAGCGGTGCCGGATAGGAGTGTCGGATCCGTGGATCTTTGGTTGTCCTTTTCCCTGGCGGCTAGTCCGCACATACCTTTTGATTTAGTTTAGTTAGCTTGTAACCCCTGGCTTGGTTGCTTAGTCAGAGGGCCCCTTGTTATCACCCTGTCTCGGACTTCCCCTTGTCTCCCATTAAGACCTGCGGGGGCATCGGGGTTGGGCAGACATAATCCGCCCTTCGAACGCGGCTGCCATGGGCTCAAGCAACCATAGTCTCGCAGGGGATTTCTGATAACACGGGCGAGACAACGGAGTTAGGGCGCCAGGGGTTACTAGGCTCTCCAGCTCCCACAACCTGTATTTCATTCCTGTACTCAGATCTCTGCCATAAGATCTTCTCCAGTCTGGAGTACAGGAATCGTAACAATAGTAAAAACGAAATGTTGAAATACCTTAAAAAACGATTTTATTAAATTCATAATGGTCACATGATCGTTTGTCCCGGAAGTGGGAAGCGATCACATCCTGGATTCAGGCATGCGTGTCACCCCTCTATTTCACTTCAGTGAAAGAGAAAGGTTTGTCTGGTCAAAATATAGCACGTGATCGGATTTCCGATCACGTGACCCGCCCGTGACGTCTCTCTCCCCCTTTGGCGAGAGAGAGGTAATATGTAGTTAGTCAGAATAGGACACGTGATCGGAGTTCCGATCACGTGACCCGCCCGCAACGTCTCTCCCTCGCTTCAGCGAGAGGGGAGGTAAGTCTAGTCAGATAGAGACACGTGATCAATTTTAATGCCGGACAGATTTTCAAAAACAGATGTAAGTTTGTCCAATCACATGACCTTAATCATGGTCAAGACATTAACATACATCCCGTTGTCCAGCATCACCAAGAGCCATCAAATGTATACATAGGTCTTCATTAGGAAAAAATTACAGCCTATGTCGACAGTTTTCTACAACCTCGTGTCTCTCGGTTGAGGTCATTCATCTCAGATACCACACACTTCCTCCAATTATCGGAGAATGTTAAGTGGAAATCGACCTATTCATTTGCGACTTTAGATGTCTGGGCTCTCTATACGAACATCCCCCATAATTTGGGGGTGCAAGTTATACATGAGATACTTTCCCATGATCATGACCTCTCCGAGAGACACGAACAATTTCTAGTCGACTCTATATCCTTCATTCTTTCACACAACTATTTTCTTTTTTCGGACACTTTTTATCTTCAAACTATGGGCACGGCCATGGGGACCAGATTCGCCCCGAGCTACGCTAACCTCTATGTCGGCCAATTATAGGACCGATTTGTGTGGCAAAGCGGGTTCGGGGAGAAGCTGGTCTTCTACGGCCGATACATAGATGACCTTTTTATTATTTGGGATGGGGATTTGGATTCTTTTTCACAGTTTGTTTTCTCAACAACAACACTTATAATTTACAGTTCACCTCTCACTTTAGTAAAACTAACATTTCTTTCCTGGACATAGCCCTTAGTATTGAAGATAACTGTATCCTGACTTCCAATTTTGTGAAAGAAGTAGGGAACAACGGTTACTTACATTATAAAAGCGCACACTATGACCCCTGGAAAAAGAACATTCCAAGGGGCCAACTGATGCGACTACGTAGGAACTGCTCTACCATGGAATCTTTCTTGTCACAAGCAGACCAATTAATACAGAAATTCAGAGATAGAGAATACCCTCAATATATTCTAGACATTGCCTTGAAAGAAACATTAGCAATGAACAGACAGTCACTATTGGTCCACAAATCCAAAACTGTTCATCAAGACCAAAAGAATAGAGAGTTGGCCTTTATCTCAAAGTTTAATAATGAATCAAAAAGGATCAAATCCATTATAAAACAAAATTATCCTATGTTAAAAAGTGACCCCCTTTTGTCCAAGATACTTCCTCCTAATCCAGAATTTATATTCAAGAAAAATAAGTCACTGAAAACAATCCTAGCCCCAAGCCAATTGAAGACTATACCTTCAAATAATACCAAAGGTATGTCATGGTTACCTCCATTAACTAATGGCTTCTACAAATGTGGGGCAAACCGGTGTACAACCTGTCTTCATACGTGCAATAAAACTAAAGTAATAGTCTCTCCTGTGGACCAGAAAATTATAAAAATATCAAGTTTTATTAACTGTAATACCTCTTGGGTCATCTACCGCTTACAATGTAGCTGTAAATTGAATTATGTGGGAAGAACAACAAGAAGTATCAAAATCAGATTCATGGAGCACCGTAGGAATATTGTGAATGGGGTAACCAACCATAGTGTCCCAAGACATTTTCTCAAATTTCATAACAAAGATCCATCATCCCTGACCATTACAGGTCTTGAACACATCAAGAAAACAGAGAGGGGGTGACAGATACACCCGCTTATGCAAACAGGAAATTTTCTGGACATTCCAGCTTGATTCATTATATCCTAGCGGTCTCAATGAGGCCCTAGAGCTGAATGCACTTCTCTGAAGGGAGATGTTATTTCAGAGGTGGAGAAGCTGATCTGTCACGAGGATTTTCTTTATTATACCAAAGATCAATTCATATACAAAATAATAATAAAAAATATATATGAGAAATAATATTTTCTAGATATATTTGTGCTCTATTGTGTCTTATATCACACCATATGACGGAATCTCTGATGAAATAATAATGATCTTTTGTGCTGCTAGACCATGTTATATGTGATCATTAAATTGTCAAAAGATACTAGATGAGTTTAACTGAAGAATGAACCAATGAATATGCAAGAATTTGATCTTTACCTATTTATTATAAGATGCTCAACTACCATTTATTAGCATGAGACTATTTTGGTTATTATAATTAGAAGATAAATGAGATTATTATGGAGCCAATGATGCTATGGTCTGCTTTTATTTATTTTATATCTATTAAAAATGATAAATTCTAAACTAAATATGTGGTATCATCCAGGAGGGAAGAAGGTTGTTGGATGTGTGTCATGCTAATGATGTGGTTAGAAGGATATTAAAATGGCATTTTTGTTCCAACATCCCCCTTGCCATATAATAATTATTATATAATTTTTTTCCTAATGAAGACCTATATATACATTTTGATGGCTCTTGGTGATGCTGGACAACGGGATGTATGTTAATGTCCTGACCATGATTAAGGTCATGTGATTGGACAAACTTACATCTGTTTTTTAAAATCTGTCCGGCATTAAAATTGATCACGTGTCTCTATCTGACTAGACTTACCTCCCCTCTCGCTGAAGCGAGGGAGAGACGTTGCGGGCGGGTCACGTGATCGGAACTCCGATCACGTGTCCTATTCTGACTAACTACATATTACCTCTCTCTCGCCGACGGGGGAGAGAGACGTCACGGGCGGGTCACGTGATCGGAACTCCGATCACGTGCTATATTTTGACCAGACAAACCTTTCTCTTTCACTGAAGTGAAATAGAGGGGTGACACGCACGCCTGAATCCAGGATGTGATCGCTTCCCACTTCCGGGACAAACGATCATGTGACCATTATGAATTTAATAAAATCGTTTTTTAAGGTATTTCAACATTTCGT
This sequence comes from Pseudophryne corroboree, assembly GCF_028390025.1. Classification (NCBI taxonomy): domain Eukaryota; kingdom Metazoa; phylum Chordata; class Amphibia; order Anura; family Myobatrachidae; genus Pseudophryne; species Pseudophryne corroboree. The sequence continues at coordinate 2,732,869 of NW_026967494.1, forward strand.
TTTTACTATTGTTTAATAGGACTGTCCTCTGGCAAATGATGTATTAATTTAACTAGATTAGTTTTTAGATTTGATGAATTTAGGAATTGATTGGAAACTGCACACCTGTAGCCGATTATGATCAACACTGCTATATAAGGGCTCTTTTTACACTGCATATACACCTTGAGAAAGCTGCACCAGCAGTGAAACGCGTTGGTGACAAAGACTGGGATCCACTAACTACAAGATCTGCCGGCTATCCATTTTTGGGAACGGTGACCCGCATGGAATAACTCCAGGGAAGATATTGCATCAGGACCTATCAGGGTTCATCTCCCTCACTAATTCCAGCACGGGACAATCAAAGAAGTGAGAGAATCCCCATGACTACGGAGTGCTAACCGAGTGGAGGACTCACTACAGCAAACTGGTAACACCGTTATTTATTTCCCTAGGATAAGGCATCTTGCTACATACCCAGCAATCTAAGAATTTCTTCAACCAATAAGCAGTGTTGATCTAGGCCCTATACATATATATTTTTTGGAACTTTTTATTTTTTATTTTTATATTTCATTTTTTGTGTCGTGGTACCACCATTTTTTATCTGTTACAGTAAAGTGTATGTTATTATACAAGAAATCAATGTATGTTTTCAATAAATTTTAATAATTATCTAACTAGTCACTAGCGCTGAATCACCTTTATTTATTACTATCCAGCATGCTTATTCCGCGGCAGGATTGCCAATTCCAAAATCTGTTCAGGCGCACTCTACCCGTAAAGTGGGTTCTTCCAGGGCAGCTGCACAGGGTGTCTCGGCTATTCAGCTTTGCCGAGCAGCTACTTGGTCACGTTTGCTAAGTTTTACAAGTTCTATACTTTGGCCTCTGAGGACCTCAAGTTTGGTCAATCAGTTCTGCAGGAACCTCAGCACTCTCCCTCCTGTACTGGGAGCTTTGGTACATCTCCATGGTACTAAATGGATCCCAGCATCTTCTACAGACTACGAGAAAAGGATTTACCGGTAGGTAATTAAAATCATATTTTTACATCAGTGTCTAACCTCTATATTCTCAATAGTAATAAGGATGGTGTGTGTAAAGAGAATTACATATCAGAAACTATACAGCTGCCGCCATACTTCTGCTTCTCATACATGTGCTACGGGCAGCAGTGAACATCTGAGTGAGAGTGCAGGGAAGACAGCAGAGTCTGATGAGAAAGAGATTGTGTCTGCCTTTGTAGGGCTGTACAACACCTGTCACCTCTGTTATTATATAAAATAATAAATAAGAGGAGCGTGGTCCATCCAGACGTGCTTTCTGGAGCTCTCCTCACTAAGTGGCTTCTTATCTACCCTACCTGATAGCTCTCAGCCGCCACTGGGACCAAGACCCAGTCTATTAAGTCCCTCACTCCTACTGCCCTAAAGCCAATCGCTCCACTCACTCTGGGCACCTTTCACTGCCGCAGCCTAGTGACGCCTATGAAGCCATGGGCTGTATTCTGGGGCTAAGCGTGCCCAGTCTTTGCCTTCTGCCTTCAATAAGGTTTAATATAAATATTTTATATATATATATATATATATATATATATATATATATAGAGAGAGAGAGAGAGAGAGAGAGCGAGCGAGCACAACGACACAGGACGTGCACATGCGTGTAGATGGTGACACTAAAACTACTGGATGATCATTGTGAATGTCTGAGGCATTGATGCAATGCAAATTTGTTGAGACATTGTTTCTTTTTCAGATGGAACCATGGGTCGTGCACGTGATGCGACTGGCAAAAGGGAGCCATTGGTTGTGGCAGAGACCGGCATTTGTTTGTTGGTGATCCCTTGTAGACAGTGAGTAGTGTCCATCTACAGTGGAAGAAGCCTGGACACCAAGAATCCCAGCGGCGGAACAGTGGGAGAAAGCAGATCATGACAAATCGGGACCACAGGCATTTAGGGCACCTAGCAACCACCAATCGTTCCAAACGCACCAGGAACTGCACAAACAGTGCTATGCCAGACTCAGCCAAACAGTCCCAGATCTGGTGAATTGGAGGGCCACGTGAGATGTGGTAGCACGTCAGACTGGTGCTCTGAAAACCAATCCAAGCATTTCGGCCACTGTTCTGCCGCTGAGAGCAAACCTAAAGTCTAACACTAATGTGATAGCTGTTTTTATGGTAATTATTTTGAGCAATAGAGTAGGACCTGCAGTATAGTGGGGTCCCTTGTCGGGGGCTGCAGGCTTAAATGCACTGAGCAATACATGAACTAAAACTCCACTGTTTATTATTGTTAGTTAAATATACGTTATCGTAAGAACTTACCGTTAATAACGGTATTTCTCCTATGTCCATAGGTTTCCACAGGATAACAATGGGATATGATGGAGCGACAGCGGATTGGCACCAAATGATCACAAGCTTTCAGGCCTCCCAGGATGAAACAGGCTCGTCCATATATCCCCGCCCACTGGCTCAGTCAAATCAGTTGTATTCCAAAGCATTTAGGCAGGAGCCTTATGTAGAACCCTATTCAGGCGAGAAGAACACACTTGCACACCCTTCCATGCAAGAGGGAAGAGGTTTGTCAGTATAAAGTTTCTCAAATCGAGTGCGTCAGGGTGAGATCCCTGTGGAAACCTGTGGACATAGGAGAAATACCGTTATCAATGGTAAGTTCTCACCATAACGTATATTTATCCGGCTGGGTCCACAGGTTATCCACAGGATAACAATAAGATTTTAAACCTAACGGTAAATCTTTTTCTCCTAGTCCGTAGAGGATGCTGGGGACTCCGTAAGGACCATGGGGTATAGACGGGCTCCGCAGGAGACATGGACACTCTAAGACCTTTTAATGGGCGTGAGCTGGCTCCTCCCTCTATGCCCCTCCTCCAGACCTCAGTTATAAAACTGTGCACAGAGGAGACGGACATTTTGAGGAAAAGGATTTTGTTATGTAAGGGTGAGATACATACCAGCTCACACCACAAACACACCGTACAACATGGTATATAACTAAACCAGTTAACAGCATGAACAACAGAAATCAGCAACAGTCTGATCTCAACCGTACACAACTCTCGTGTAACTACATCAGTAACTATGTACAAGTACTGCAGATTTACTCCGCACTGGGACGGGCGCACAGCATCCTCTATGGACTAGGAGAAAAAGATTTACCGGTAGGTTTAAAATCTTATTTTCTCATATGTCCTAGAGGATGCTGGGGACTCTGTAAGGACCATGGGGATTATACCAAAGCTCCAGACCTGGCGGGAGAGTGCGAATGACTCTGCAGCACCGATTGAGCAAACAGGAGGTCCTCATCAGCCAGGGTATCAAACTTATAGAATTTTGCAAAAGTGTTTGAACCCAACCAAGTAGCTGCTCGGCAAAGCTGTAATGCCGAGACACCTCGGGCAGCCGCCCAGAAGAGCGCACCTCCGTAGTGGAACGGGCCTTCACTGATTTTGGTAATGGCAATCCTGCCATAGAATGAACCTGCTGAATCGTGTTACAGATCCAGTGTGCAATAGTCTGCTTGGAAGCAGGAGCGCCAACCTTGTTGGCCGCATATAGGACAAACAGAGCCTCTGTTTTCCTAATACGAGCCATTCTAGCTACATAGATTTTTAAAGCCCTGACTACATCAAGGGACTTGGAATCCTCCAAGACATCTGTAGCCACCGGCACTACAATAGGTTGGTTCATGTTAAACAACGAAACCACCTTAGGTAGAAATTGCGGACGAGTTCTCAATTCCGCCCTATCCACATGGAAAATCAGATAGGGGCTCTTGTGGGACAAGGCCGCCAATTCTGACACCCGCCTTGCAGATGCCAAGGCCAATAACATGACCACTTTCCACGTGAGAAATTTTAACTCAACAGTTTGAAGTGGTTCAAACCAATGTGATTTAAGGAACTGCAACACCACATTCAGGTCCCACGGTGCCACAAAAGGAGGTTTGATGTGCAGTACTCCTTTCACAAAAGTCTGTACTTCTGGAAGAGAGGCCAATTCCTTCTGAAAGAATATTGATAAGACCGAAATCTGCACCTTAATGGAACCTAACTTTAGGCCGATATCCACTCCGGTCTGTAGAAAATGGAGAAAATGACCCAGCTGGAATTCTTCGGTAGGAGCATTCTTGGATTCACACCAAGACACATACTTCATCCAGAACCGGTGATAGTGTTTCGCCGTTACTTCCTTCCTAGCTTTAAGTAGAGTAGGGATGACTTCCCCTGGAATACCTTTCCTAGCTAGGATTTGGTGTTCAACCGCCACGCCGTCAAACATAATCGCGGTAAGTCTTGGAACACACACGGCCCCTGTTGTAACAGGTCCTCTCTGAGAGGAAGCGGCCAAGGATCTTATGCGATCATTTCCTGAAGATCTGGATACCAGGCCCTTCGAGGCCAAACTGGGACAATGTGTATCGTCTTCTTATGAATTTCAATATTTTTGAGATGAGCGGAAGCGGAGGGAACACATAGACCGCTTGATACACCCACGGTGTTACTAGCGCATCCACTGCTATTGCCTGAGGGTCCCTTGCCCTGGAACAATATGTCCGAAGCTTCTTGTTGAGGTGTGACGCCATCATGTCTATTTGAGGGAGTCCCCAACAACTTGTTACTTCTGCAAAGACCTCTTGATGAAGTCCCCACTCTCCTGGATGGAGATCGTGTCTGCTGAGGAAGTCTGCTTCCCAGAATGAATACCGCGGACAAAGCGCTTACATGATTTTCCGCCCAGCGAAGAATCCTGGTGGCCTCCGCCATTGCTGCTCTGCTCCTTGTTCCGCCCTGGCGGTTTACATGCGCCACGGCTGTGATATTGTCTGACTGGATCAGAACGGGTAGGTTGCGAAGGAGTTGCTCCGCCTGTCTCAGGCTGTTGTATATGGCCCTTAATTCCAGCACGTTATGTGCAGACAAGCCTCCTGGTTTGACCATATTCCCTGAAAGTTTTTTCCCTGTGTGACTGCTCCCCAACCTCGGAGGCTCGCATCCGTGGTCACAAGAACCCAATCTTGAATTCCAAACCTGCGACCCTCTAGAAGGTAAGCACTTTGGAGCCACCACAGGAGAGATATGCTGGCGCTGGGGGACAGGCTTATCATCTGATGCATTTGGAGATGGGACCCTGACCACTTGCTCAATAGGTCCCACTGAAAAGTTCTTGCATGGAACCTGCCAAACGGAATGGCCTCATAAGCCGCCACCATCTTTCCCAACACTCGAGTGCATTGATGAATCTACACTCTTTTTTATTTCAGCAGAACCCCGACCATGTTCTGGAGTTCCAGAGCTTTTTCCACTGGGAGAAAAACCCTCTGCCGTTCCGTGTTGTTGTAGCACCCTCAGAGAGAGAGCCACGCTCTTCAGTAATTGTTCTCTTGATCTCGCTTTTATCAGGATATCGTCCAAGTACGGGACATTTTGACACCCTGCTTGCGCAGGAGCACCATCATTTCTGCCATTACCTTGGTGAAAATCCTCGGGACCGTGGAAAGCCCAAACGGCAACGTCTGAAACTGGTAATGACAATCCTGTACAGCGAATCTCAGGAATGCCTGATGAGGAGGATATATGGGGACATGAAGGTATGCATCCTTTATATCTAGTGACACCATAAAATCCCCCCCTTCCAGGCAGGAGATCACTGCCCGGAGAGATTCCATTTTGAATTTGAATCTCTTCAAATATAGATTTAGGGATTTTAGGTTCAGAATCGGTCTGATCGAGCCGTCCGGCTTCGGGACCACAAACAGGGTTGAATAGAACCCCTTTCCATGTTGCAACTGGGGGAACCTGGATAATCACTTGCTGTTGACACAGCTTTTGTATAGCCACCGAAACTATTGCTCTCTCTGGAAGAGAAGCTGGCAAGGCCGATTTGAAAAATCGGCGCGGAGGCACATCTTCGAACTCCAGTTTGTAGCCTTGGGACACAATTCCTATCACCCAAGGATCCAAGTCCGAATGAACCCAGACCTGGCTGAAGAGATGAAGACGTGCCCCCACCGGTGTCATGCGGTGGATTTGGTAGAGGTCGGGGAGGACTTTTGCTCCTGGGAACTAGCCGAAGCTGGTGTTCTTTTCCCCCTACCTCTACCTCTGGCGAGGAAGGATGAACCGCGCCCCTTTCTGAATTTATGAGACCGAAAGGACTGCATCTGGGTTTTCTTTTGCTGTGGGGGAATGTAAGGCAGAAAAGAAGACTTACCCGCGGTAGCTGTGGAAACCAGGTTCGCGAGGCCTTCCCCAAACAGAACTTCACCCTTGTAAGGCAAAGCCTCCATAAGTCTCTTGGAGTCAGCATCCCGAGTCCATTGGCGGGTCCATAGTGACCTCCTAGCTGAAATTGCCATGGCATTTGCTCTTGAACCCAAGAGCCCAATATCTCTCGCAGCCTCCCTCATATATAACGCTGCGTCCTTAATGTGACCTAATGTCAACAAAACACTGTCTTTATCGAGGGTGTCCATGTCAGAAGACAAGTTATCTGCCCATGCTGCAATTGCGCTCCCCACCCATGCCGACGCTACCGCCGGTCTGAGCAGGGCTCCTGTAGTCGCATAAATTTGATTTTAAGGTAGTTTCCTGCCTGCGATCCGCAGGATCTTTTAAGGTCACCGTGCCCGGGGACGGTAGGGCCACCTTTTTGGACAAGCGCGTCAGGGCCTTGTCCACCGTGGGTGAGGATTCCCACCGTAACCTGTCCTGTCAGGGGAAGGGATACACCATTATAATTCTCTTGGGAATCTGCAGTTTCTTGTCTTGAGTTTCCCAAGCCTTTTCAAATAAAGCGTTCAGCTCATGTGGTGGGGGAAATGTTACCTCAGGTTTCTTCCCCTTAAACATACAGACCCGTGTGTCTGGGACAGACGGGTCCTCTGTGATATGTAAAACATCTTTTATTGCAATAATCATGTATTGAATACTCTTTGCCACCCTTGTGTGCAACTTTGCCTCATCATAGTCGACACTGGAGTTGGAATCCGTGTCGGTATCAGTGTCTGCTAACTGGGTAAAGGAACGTTTTTGGGAACCTGAAGGGTCTTGTGACACAGTAAGAGCCATGGAGTGACTCCCTGGTTGGCATTTGGACTCTGCTTTTTCCAATCTCTTATGTAATAAAGCCACATTTGCATTCAAAACATTTCATATGTCAACCCAATTAGCCGTCGGCGGTGCCTCCGGAGACAATACTACCATCTGCTCTGCATCCTCCCTAGAAGAGCCTTCCGCTTCAGACATGTCGACACATACGTACTGACACCCCACACACACTGGGATATATGGATATGGGGTCAGACCCACAATAAGGCCCTTTGGAGAGACAGAGAGAAAGTATGCCAGCACACACCCAGCTCCCTGTGGTTCTGAAACAAAGTCCCAGACTAGTAAGCGCTTTTATAATAATACATTTTGCACCAAATTAATGTGCACCCCCCCCCCCTCGTTTTGCACCCTGTTACTTGTGTACAGCAGGGGAAAGAGTCCGGGAGCATCTTCTCTGCAGCACGCTGTGGAGAAAATGGCGCTGGTTAGAGCTGAGGGAACAAGCTCAGCCCCCTCGATGGCGGGCTTCGGTCCCGCTGTTTCTTTATACTGGCGGGGCTTTATATACTGCCTCAGCAGTATCTATACTTGTGCCAACCTATATATGAGGTAAAAATTGCTGCCCAGGGCGCCCCCCCTGCGCCCTTGCTGTGCCGTTGTGTGTGTGTGGGGGAGAAATGTCGTGTAGCACGACTGCTGCGCGGTACCTCACGAAGATCTGAAGTCTTCTGCCGCCTTTGAAGTCTTCTTGCTTTCTATACTCACCCGGCTTCTATCTTCCGGCTCTGCGAGGAGGATGGCGGCGCGGCTCTGGGACGAACAGCGAGGACGACACCTGTGTTCTGACACTCTGGAGCTAATGGTGTCCAGTAGCCTAAGAAGCAGAGCCTATCAGTAAAGTAGTTCTGCTTCTCTCCCCTCAGTCCCATGATGCAGGGAGTCTGTTGCCAGCAGTGCTCCCTGAAAATAAAAAACCTAACAAAAGACTTTTCAGAGAAACTCAGTAGAGCTCCCCTAGTTTATGACCAGTCTCCTCTGGGCACAGAATCTAACTGAGGTCTGGAGGAGGGGCATAGAGGGAGGAGCCAGCTCACACCAATTAAAAGGTCTCAGGGTGCCCATGTCTCCTGCGAGCCCGTCTATACCCCATGGTCCTTACGGAGTCCCCATCATCCTCTAGGACGTAAGAGAAAATGGGATTTCCCAAAGCAATTTTTAGTGGTGGGGACGCTCTTGATTAGACAGGAGAACCTTGTGCCCAAATTCAGCGTCATGAGAGGCACAGGTATCCATGGCATAATGTCTAATGAATGTGTTAATGGAAGACCATGTGGCTGCCTTACATGTCTGTTCTGCTGAAGCACCATGTTGCGCTGCCCATGAAGGACCTACCTTAAATGTAGAGTGAGCAGAGACATCAGCCGGAACAGGGAGATCAGCTCGAGAATATGTTTCTGAAATAGTCATTCGAAGCCATCTTGCTAACGTCTGTTTAGTAGCAGGCCATCCCCTCTTGTGAAATCCGCTGTTCAGTAACTGCTCTCTTGATCTCGCTTTTATGAGGAGATCGTCCAAGTACGGGATAATTGTGACACCTTGCTTTCGCAGTAGCACTATCATTTCCGCCATTACCTTGGTGAAAACTCTCGGGCCGTGGAAAGACCAAACGGCAACGTCTGGAATTGGTAATGACAATCCTGTACCGCAAATCTTAGGTACGCCTGATGAGGTAGATAAATGGGGACATGAAGGTATGCATCCTTTATGTCCAGAGATACCATAAAATCCCCCCCCTTCCATGCTGGCGATGACCGCTCTTAGCGAATCCATTTTGAACTTGAACCTTTTCAAGTATAGGTTCAGGGATTTTAAATTCAGTATGGGTCTGACCGAACCGTCCGGTTTCGGGACTACAAACAGGGTCGAGTAATATCCCCTTCCTTGTTGAAGCAGGGGAACCTTGACCACCACCTGTTGAAGATACAATTTGTGAATTGCATTTAACACCGTCTCCCTCTCCTGGGGAGAAGATGGTAGGGCCGATTTGAAAAACAATTTCTATGGCCCGGGGATCCACCTGCGAGTGAACCCAGATGTGGCTGAAAACCCGAAGACGTGCCCCCACTGGAGCGGAGTCCTTTAGCGTAGAGCCCCAGCGTCATGCGGTGGATTTTGTAGAGGCCAGGGAGGACTTCTGTTCCTGGGAACTAGCTGTGTTGTGCAGCTTCTTTCCTCTGCCCTTACCTCTGGCAAGAAAGGACGCACATCGTACTTTCTTGTATTTTGGTGATCGAAAGGACTGCATTTGATAATGTGGTGCTTTCTTAGGTTGTGAGGGAATATAAGGCAAAAAATTTGATTTACCAGCTGTAGCTGTGGAGACCAGGTCCGAGAGACCTTCCCCAAACAATTCCTCCCCTCTGTAAGGTAAAACCTCCATATGCCTTTTTGAGTCGGCATCACCTGTCCATTGCCGGGTCCATAGGATTCGTCTAGCAGAAATCAACATAACGTTTATTCTAGAACCCAGTAGACTAAGGTCTCTGAGCATCTCTCATATAGGACAGCATCTTTTATATGCCCTAGGGTCAATAACATAGAATCCTTATATAGGGTCTCAATCTCCGCAGATGAGGTACCTGTCCATGCTGCTACAGCGCTACAAACCCAGGCCGACGCAATAGCCGGTCTGAGTAAGGTACCTGGATGTGTATAAATTGACTTCAGGGTAACCTCTTGCTTGCGGTCAGCAGGATCCTTGAGGGCAGCCGTTTCCTGGGATGGCAGCGCTACCTTTTTGGATAAGCGTGTCAATGCTTTATCCACCCTAGGGGAGGATTCCCAACGTATCCTGACCGTTGGCGGGAAAGGATACGCCATAAGAATCCTCTTGGGAATCTGCAGTTTTTTGTCTTGAGATTCCCAAGCTTTTTCACATACAGTAATTCGTTCAACTCATGTGAGGAGGGAAAGGTTACCTCAGGTTTCTTCCCCTTATACATGTGTACCCTCGTGTCTGAGACAGGGGGTTCCTCTGTGATATGCAAAGCCTCTTTGAATGCAATAATCATATACCGAATACATTTTGCCACTTTTGGCTGTAACCTGGCATCATCATAGTCGACACTGGAGTCAGAATCCGTGTCGGTATCTGTGTCAACAATTTTGGATAGTGGGCGCTTTTGAGACCCCAAAGGTCCCTGCGACATAGGGGCAGGCGTGGGTTGAGACCTTGGCCGTACCCTAGCTTCAGCTTTGTCTAATCTTTTGTGCAACAAATTTACATTAGCACTTAAAACATTCCACATGTCCATCCAGTTAGGTGTCGGCGTTGTCGACGGAGACACCTCATTCATTTTTACCTCCTCCTCCTCCTGAAAGCATTCTAGCTCAGACATGTCGACACACACGTACCAACACACCACACACTCAGGGAATCCTCTTATCTGAAGACAGTTCCCCCACAAAGCCCTTTGGAGAGACAGAGAGAGAGTATGCCAGCACACACCCCAGCGCTATATGACCCAGGAAAAAACACTATGGGGTATATGCAATTCACGGCGAATCGCGGCAAATTATCGCCGTTTTTTAATTCGACACAATTCGACAGGTGAATTCCGGCAGGTGGCTGCCGGAATTCACCATATTCAATGAAAAACGGATTCGACAGTCCCGCGGGCGAAAAATGGCCGATTTGCCGGATTTTGCAGCGATTTAAAAAAATGGGAAAAACCCGGAAAAAAAATGGCGTGTGGTCCCCCCTCCAAAACATAACCAGCCTCGGGCTCTTCGAGCTGGTCCTGGTTCTAAAAATCCGGGAGAAAAATTGACAGCGGATCCCCCGTATTTTTAAAACCAGCACCGGGCTCTGCGCCTGGTGCTGGTGCAAAAAATACGGGGGACAAAACGAGCAGGGGTATTTTTCACACCAGCATCGGGCTCCACTAGCTGGACAGATAATGCCACAGCCGGGGGTCACTTTTATATAGTGCCCTGCGGCCGTGGCATTAAATATCCAACTAGTCACCCCTGGCCGGGGTACCCTGGGGGAGTGGGGACCCCTTCAATCAAGGGGTCGTCGTCCCCCAGCCACCCAAGGGCCAGGGGTGAAGCCCGAGGCTGTCCCCCCCATCCAAAGGCTGCGGATGGGAGGCTGATAGCCTTGAGTAAAATGTCAGAATATTGTTTTTTTTTCAGAAGAACTACAAGTCCCAGCAAGCCTCCCCCGCAAGCTGGTACTTGGAGAACCACAAGTACCAGCATGCGGGAGAAAACCGGGCCCGCTGGTACCTGTAGTTCTACTGGAAAAAAAATACCCAAATAAAAACAGGACACACACACCTTGATAGTAAAACTTTATTACACACTGCCGACACACACATACTTACTTATGTTGATACGCCGACTGCCACGGTCTCCGACGATCCGAGGGTACCTGTGAAAAAAATTATACTCACCTCAATCCAGTGTCCGGTAGATAATCCACGTACTTGTTAAAAAAAAAAAACGAACACCCGAACCACCGGACTGAAAGGGGTCCCATGCTTTCATATCAGACCCCTTTCCCCGAATGCCGGGACACCGCGTGACTCCTGTCACTGAAGTCCCTTCAGCCAATCAGGAAGCGCTACTTCCGTGGCGCTCACCTGATTGGCTGTGCGCTGTCTGAGCTGTCAGACAGCGCATCGCAAAGCCTCTCCGATACTTTCAATGGTGGGAACTTTGCGGGTAGCGGTGGGGTTAACCCGCGGTCAGCCGCTGACCGGCGGGTGACCTCACCGCTAGCCGCAAAGTTCCCACCATTGAAAGTAATGGACGGTGCTGTGCGATGCGCTGTCTGAGTTCAGACAGCGCACAGCCAATCAGGTGAGCTGTTGCGCTTACTGATTGGCTTTAGAGACCTTTCTGTGACAGCTGTCACTGAGAGGTCTCTCTGCATTCGGGGAAAGGGGTCCCATGTGTCAACATGGGACCCCTTTCAGTTCGCTGGTCGGGTCTTTGCGTTTTGTTATTTTGCCAAGTACGTGGATTATTTTCTGGACGTGGATGTACCTCTGGACGCTGGAAGGTGAGTATAATTTTTTCACAGGTACCCTCGGATCGTCGGAGACCGTGGCAGTCGGCGTGTCAACATAGGTAAGTATGTGTGTGTCGGCAGTATGTAATAAAGTTTTACTATCAAGGTGTGTGTCTCCTGTTTTTATTTGGGTATTTTTTTCCAGTAGTACTACAGGTACCAGTGGGCCCGTTTTTCTCCCGCATGCTGGTACTTGTGGTTCTCCAAGTACCAGCTTGCGGGTGAGGCTTGCTGGGACTTGTAGTACTACTGGAAAAAACAATATTCGGACATTTTACTCAAGGCTATCAGCCTCCCATCCGCATGCCCTTGGATGGGGGGGACAGCCTCGGGCTTCACCCCTGACCCTTGGGTGGCTGGGGGGGGGGGGGACCCCTTGATTGAAGGGGTCCCCACTCCCCCAGGGTACCCCGGCCAGGGGTGACTAGTTGGATATTTAATGCCACGGCAGCAGGGTACTGCATAAAAGTGACCCCCGGCTGTGGCATTATCTGTCCAGCTAGTGGAGCCCGATGCTGGTGTGAAAAATACTGGGGACCCCTACTCTTTTGTCCCCCGTATTTTTTGCACCAGCACCAGGCGCAGAGCCCGGTACTGGTTTTAAAAATACGGGGGATCCCTGCCCAATTTTTCCCCGCATTTTTAGAACCAGGACCAGCTCGAAGAGCCCAAGGCTGGTTATGCTTTGGAGGGGGGACCCCATGCAATTTTTTTCCGGGATTTTACCATTCCATCTATAAAAAATAAATAAAAAAATTAAATATATAAATAATACTTGTGCCTCCAAAAAAGACAAAACAAGTACCTAATCCCTTCTAATATAAATAGATCTGATATTACCAAGAAAAAAAAACACAAAAAAAACATGTTTTAATTTTTTTTTATTGGTTTCACCCTCCAAAGTGTGGCGGATTGAAAATGACGCATTTGCTGTCTAAAAGCACTGCTGTCGAATTTCCAAACTTGAATTGAATACACTTTGGTCGAATTGCAGCACTTGTATCATTGCAGAAAAGTCGAATTTGCAAAAAGTCGAATTTCAAAAAGTTTTTTTGACGGAAAGTACTGACCTGCATTGACTAATTTTTTTTTGTGCCGAAAATGACCCGAAATTCGACAATTTCGGGAATTCGACCGCAATTGCATATACCCCTCTATAATTATGTGTTTACCCAGTAGCACTGTTTTACTTATAATTTCCGCCAACTATGTGCCCCCCCTCTACTTCTAAACCCTCTTTCACCGTGTGATTGAGCAGGGGAAAGTCCGGGGAGCTTCCTCTCAGCGCTGTGCTGTGGAGAAAATGGCGCTGGGGAGTGCTGAGGGAGAAGCCCCACCCCCTCGACGGCGGGCTTCTGTCCCGCTCAAATATACTGTACACTGCCGGGGGCTCCTTATATATACAGTGGTTAGCTGTATATATATAATTTTTGGCATAAAAGAGGTTTACATGCTGCCCAGGGCGCCCCCCCCCCTGCGCCCTGCACCCTTACAGTGACTGCCGTGTGTGAGGTGTATGGGAGCAATGACGCACAGCTGCAGTGCTGTGCGTTACCTCAGTGAAGATCATGAAGTCTTCTGCCGCCTCTGAAGTCTTCTTTTCTTCTCATACTCACCCAGCTTCTATCTTCCGGCTCTGCGAGGGGGACGGCGGCTAGGGTGAGATCCTGCGTACCAATCCCTCTGGAGCTAATGGTGTCCAATAGCCTAAGAAGCAGAGCCTTGAAACTCACAGAAGTAGGTCTCAGTCCCACGATGCAGGGAGTCTGTTGCCAGCAGGTTCCCTGAACATAAAAAAACCTAACTAAAATACTTTCAGGAAACTCAGGAGAGCTCCCTGAAATGCACCCAGTCTCCTCTGGGCACAGTATTAAACTGGGGTCTGGAGGAGGGACATAGAGGGAGGAGCAAGTGCACACCCAGATCTAAAGTCTTTCTTAAAGTGCCCATGTCTCCTGCGGAGCCCGTCTATCCCCCATGGTCCTTACGGAGTCCCCAGCATCCTCTAGGACGTAAGAGAAAATATTTTCTGCAGACTTGAAGCCAATACAGCCTCCAAGTGAATCATTCATTGTGATGGAATCAGAGACGACTTTGCCCAATTTATGAGCCATCCGTGTTTCTGTAGACAATTTATTGTCTGTCGGAGATGCAATTCCTGGGATTGTGCCAGGATTAAAAGATCGTCGAGGTATGGAAAAATCCTTATCCCATGCTTGCGGAGATACGCTGCCATAACAACCATGATCTTGGTAAATACTCTGGGAGCTGTGGCTAACCCAAAGGGTAAGGCCTGGAACTGAAAAGGTTGCTGGAGGATGGCGAACCTGAGGTAATACTGATGGGACAATGCTATAGGCACATGCAGGTAAGCATCCTGTATATCCAGAGATACCATGTAACCCCCTGGTACCATGGCCAAAAATATGGAGCGCAACGTCTCCACGTGGAACCTTGGGACCCAAATGTATTTGTTTTAACATTTTGAGATTGAGAATTGGCCGGAATGACCCATTTGGCTTCTGAACCAAAAATAGGTTGGAGTAAAAACCCTGCCCCTGTTGTGCCGGGGGTACTGGAATAATTACCCCGGAATCAAGTAATTTCTGAACTGCTTCTTGTAGTGCTCTGGCCTTCGCCTCTACATGAGATGGGCTGGTGCAAAAAAAACATTTGAGGAGGCTGCTTCTTTAAAGGGAAAACATAACCCAGAGATACCACTTCTTGCACCCAAGCATCTGTCGTCTATACCATAAGTCGAGAGCTGCATGTATGGGTTAATAGTGTACCCTATTCCTGAGGTTGAACCTGTCAGGTATACTGGATAAGGCTTGTGCAAACATAGCCCAAGGTGGATCTATTTGTCGTTGAACAGGGATCTGCCTTGCAATCTGCTGAAACTCAAAACAATTTGCACATAACCCATCATGTGCCAGATGCTGAGCTGATAACCCCACCTTACAGGATAAACATGTTATGAGTGTTGGTGTTACTGTTATTGTAACCTCGTCACTTTTGCTGCTCTTAGACATGATAATCAGCTTTTCACAGTATACTACACAATCTGTGACTGTAATCACTTTACATGTATAAAAGTGATATCAATTTCACCCCAACCCAAGCACGAGCATTGAGGCTCAGAAGAAACCACTGACAAACATACATAAAGTCAGCACTCACACTAGCGGTCAGTCACATGATATATATTAGTCTTATGAGCATATTATCAACTACGAACACATTTCAAGTATGTAGGAGTACATATTATTGCATTCTGTTCTATACAGTTATTTAACGTATTCAGACGCATTGCGAATAAAACCACAGTAATGTACACAGACTCATATGCAATAGGCACTAAAATGTAACTATGCATATTGACAAAAGTTGATAGTGCTGTATAACCCGTACTCCAGTAGAGTGGGATACAGGTAGACTCACCCCGCTTCCAGGATCGATCAATACGTTCACGAACGCTGAGTGGATCCAGACGCTACTAGTGTACACTACCGCTCCGGTAACTTTTTAGTGGACACAGACGCTCAGTGAACGTTAGTGCATGCAGACGCACCCGTCTGCGACCCGATCTCCTAGCGGAAAACTTAGTGTATACAGACGCAGCGGCCTATGCTTGTGACAGAGTCCCTACGTGGTAGCGTCAGACGGAAGTGAGGCAATCAGTTTATGGCGGGAGACACACGGAAACTGGTCAGGATCTGGGGGTAGGGGCGACCAGGAGAGCATCTGACTCCCCACCGCTGACATCAACCCTAGGGATCGCCACCTCAAACTAATCCTAGTGCCTTATGATTTCTAAGGCCTAGCGCTGGAGCACCCGTGGTGGTGGCGTGCCAGCTACTGTTTGGTAGTCTCCCCCCAAACAGTGCGGCTGTGTCCGTATTCCCCTTCTAAGCGGATCCGATGCCTTACCTTCTCCACATGTTCCGGCCACAGCCTGGTAACGTCTGCTGGACCTGCTAGTATATCCAACACAGACGCCCGTCGAGACAGCACTTGTACCGTGGGTAAGCGTTGTTGTGTCCCGTCAGATAGTTGTTGGAGCGACTCTTTCCAATATGCGTGTAAGACGCTGTTAGGAAAGATCACTCAAAAAACTATGTAGTAAGACTATAAAAATAAAATAAAAAAGCTTAGGGCTGCCAAACACAGCACCCTGTGACCGTGGTCCGGACTCCTTCCTCACCAAACAAAAAACTGATTTGACTAAGTCGGTGGACGGGGATATATGGATGTGGAACCAGCCGGAGAAAATAGTAATGCAAGACACATTTATGTATGTAGTAAGGCTACTGGGAAACCTTAGATTGAGCAATATTGGATCTGGCCATTACATTCCCTAAAGTCATAACCTCAGAACTGCACAGAGCAGGAACTATTATTCACAAGTAATTAGGAATGTGTTCATCATGAACAAGTCCACAATTACCGTCTGAAGGTTACACAATTATTTCAAGTCTACACAACTGATATTTGAGGATAAAGCCTTTAACAGAAAACACTCCTGAAGAAATCACTTTTGATTAAATGCATTGGGTGACACGCAATTTGGATGTAGAGTGAATTGGAGTGGATAAGAACAAGCCCGCCCATGCAAGGGTGACAACAAGTGCAAAACGCTTGTCTTATGATTATACAGATATGTACTTGTGATAAGCTTTTACTCTGTTTTACTTGAAGTTCTAGATTCAAATTTCATTTTGTTTCTGAATCTTATACGAATTGTATTTGGTGAGCTCAGGTCTACTGTACAGCAGGAAATATTCCATACCTGCATCATCTAACAAAATGCATATAAATTAGGCACTCCACAAAAAACAATTCTAATGATATTACATACATACATACATACATATATACACATTTATATATAATCACTAATAATAAACTTCTGCTTGTTACTTTTAATAACATTATCGTGTTGTGTGTAATAACTCTCTACATGTGATATTTGTCATGGATAGCCTTGTGTTATAAACAACCAATTGAGAACAGGGCTGATGGCGGAGGAGGGTGTAGGATAAGAGATTGCTGTAGTGACTGAGCAATGAGAATATGTGACTTCTGTAATAAGTGTTTATTACTCACCTGTGCTGATATCTGTAGGGATCTCCTCCTCCTTACACTGCTGATCACCCCTCACATACGTCTCTTCTTCTCCCTCTATATCTTCTGCCTTTATATCAGTCACATACGTCTCTTCTTCTCCCTCTATATCTTCTGCCTTCATATCAGCCACATACGTCTCTTCTTCTCCCTCTATATCTTCTGCCTTTATATCAGTCACATACGTCTCTTCTTCTCCCTCTATATCTTCTGCCTTCATATCAGTCACATACGTCTCTTCTTCTCCCTCTATATCTTCTGCCTTTATAGTAGTCACATACGTCTCTTCTTCTCCCTCTATATCTTCTGCCTTTATATCCATCACATACGTCTCTTCTTCTTCCTCTATATCTTCTGCCTTAATATCAGACAGACGTTCTACCTAAATAACCAGAAAAAAAAGGATTTATGGTAAGAACTTACCGTTGTTAAATCTCTTTCTGCGCGGTACACTGGGCTCCACAAGGATAAATTCGGGTGTAGAGTAGGATCTTGATCCGGGGCACCAACAGGCTCAAAGCTTTTGACTGTTCCCAAGATGCATTGCGCTGCCTCCTCTATAACCCCGCCTCCGTGCACAGGAGCTCAGTTTCGTTAACCAGCCCAATGTAGTAGCAGGTATCAGAGACGACAATCGCTCGTAGCCAAGTACACCGCAAACTCACCACAGGAAAGGGTGTCAGCGGCTATGCCAATACCAACCCAAAGAAGCGAAGTGTGTCAGGGTGGGCGCCTTGTGGAGCCCAGTGTACCTCGCAGAAACAGATTTAACAACGGTAAGTTCTTACCATAAATCTTGTTTTCTGCTGCGGGGTACACTGGGCTCCACAAGGATTAACATCGGGGATGTCCTAAAGCAGTTCCTTATGGGAGGGGAAGCACTGTAGCGGGCACAACAACCCGGTGTCCAAAGGAAGCATCCTGGGAAGCAGCGGTATCGAAGGCATAGAACCTTATAAACGTGTTCCAGCGGACCACATTGCCGCCTTGCACAACTGTTCAAGGGTTGCACCATGGTGGGCCGCCCAAGAAGGTCCAACCGACCGAGTAGAATGGGCTTTAATGGTAGCAGGAACCGGACGACCAGCCTGTACATAACCATGTACAATCACCATTCTAATCCACCTGGCCAAAGTCTGCTTGGAAGCAGGCCTGCCACGTTTGTGAAAACCAAACAACACAAAAAGAGAATCAGATTTCCTAAAAGAGGCAGTTCTCTTCACATAGATACGGAGAGCCCGTACCACATCCAAAGACCGCTCTTTGGAAGACAACTCAGGAGAATTAAAAGCCGGAACCACAATCTCCTGGTTAAGGTGGAAGGAAGACACCACCAAAGGCAAATAACCCGGCCGCATTCTAAGAACCGCCCAGTCACGGTGAAAAATGAAATAGGGAGACTTACAGGATAAGGCACCCAAGTCCAATACCCTTCTATCTGAAACAATCGCCAGCAAGAAGAGGACCTTAAGGGACAGCCACTTAAGGTCAGCAGAGGCAGGAGGCTCAAACTCTTGCAAGGCCTCCAAAACCACGACAAGTCCCAAGGGGCCACAGGTGGCCCATATGGAGGCTGAATCCGCAGCACACCCTGAGTGAATGTATGGACATCAGGTAGGGTAGCTATCTTTCTCTGACACCAAACCAACAAAGCAGAGATGTGAACCTTGAGGGATGGCAGAGATGTGAACCTTGAGGGAGGCCAGACGCAGGCCTAAGTCCAGGCCCTGTTGTAGAAAGGCCAATAGTTTGGCCGTACTCAACTTGAAAACGTCATGATTATGAGACGCACACCATGTGAAATAAGCATTCCAGACTCTATGGTAGATCCGAGCAGAAGCCGGCTTACGGGCCTTCAACACAGTTTGAATGACCACCTCAGAGAAACCCTTGGCCCTCAGGACGGAAGCTTCAAGAGCCACGCCGTCAAAGCCAGAAGGGCCAAATCCTGGTAAACACAAGGGCCCTGAACGAGGAGGTCCGGTCATTGTGGAAGTAGAAGGGGATGATCCCACGAGAGACCCAGTAGATCGGAGAACCAGTGCCATCTGGGCCACGCTAGAGCAACCAGAAGTAGGTTTCCGCCTTCTTGCTTGAACTTCCGTATTACTCTGGGCAGGAGTGACACCGGAGGGAACACATACGGTATCTGAAAGTTCCATGGAATTGCCAGAACGTCCACGAACGCAGCTTGAGTATCCCTTGTCCTTGCTCCAAAGACTGGACCCTTGTGATTGTGTCGAGATGCCATCAGGTCCACATCTGGAAGGCCTCACTTGTCCACGAGGAGTTGAAACACTTCTGGATGGAGGCTCCACTCTCTGGCATCTACGTCCTGATGAATGAGAAAGTCCGCTTCCCAGTTTAGGACCCCCGGAATGAACACTGCTGATATGGCTGTCAGATGACGTTCCACCCACTGAAGAATCTGTGATACTTCCCTCAATGCCATGCGGCTTTGAGTGCCGCCCTGAATGCTGTACGCCACCATAGTGGCATTGTCCAATTCTACTTGAACAGGTCTGTTCTGTATGAGATGCTGGGCCATTGTCAACGCATTGAACACTGCCCGCAGTTCCAGAATATTTATCGGGAGTAGAGACTCCTCCTTGGTCCACCGACCCTGAAGAGAGTGCTGTTCCAACGCTACTCCCCAACCTCTTAGACTGGCATCCGTCGTCAGCAGGACCCAGTTGGATATCCAGAAGGGACGGCCCCTGCACAACCGTGGGTCCTGGCGCCACCAGCATAGTGACAGGCGGACCCCCAGAGACAAGGAGATCATGTGAAACCTGATACGGTGAGGCAGGGCATCCCACTTGGACAGAATCAAATTCTGCAGAGGGCGAGAATGGAATTGAGCATACTCCACCATGTCGAAAGCCGACACCATGAGACCTAGCACTTGCATTGCCGAATGAATCAACACTTGCGGACGAGATAGGAAGCATTGAATCCTGTCCTGAAGTTTCAGGACTTTCTCCTTAGACAGGAACAACTGCTGGTGGTGAGTGTCCAATAACGCTCCCAGGTGTACCATGCTCCGAGCAGGAACCAGGGAGCCACCCATGGGCTTTCATGCACTGGACCGTCAGATCGAGATGACACAAGAGAAGATCTGGGGAATTCGCCAGGATCAACAATTCATCCAGAGACGGTAGGATCCTGACCCCTTGACGGCAGAGTGAAGCAGTCATGACCGCCATAACTTTGGTGAAAACTCGGAGAGCCATTGTCAAACCAAAGGGTAACGCCCGAAATTGGTAACGTAGGTTGCACACCGCAAACCTCAGGTACTGCTGATGAGATACCGCAATAGGAATATGCAGGAAGGCATCCTGTATGTCCAGGGAGACCATAAAGCCCCCAGGCTCCAAGGCCAGAACAACAAAGCTCAGAGTTTCCATACGAAACTTGGGAGACCCGCACATGCTTGTTCAAGGACTTCAGATTGAGAATGGGCCGTGAGGAACGTCCGGTTTCGGGACTAGGAACAGCAATGAATAGTACCCGTTGCCTCTTTGATCAGGAGGGAGTGTACCACCGAATGCAAAGTGTTTGCTTTTGCCGAATCCAGAGGCACATCTGTCAAACAAAATCGATGAGGGGGACGATTCTTGAAGGGTATGGCGTAACCTCGAGCGACGACTTCCCTTACCCAGTTATCCGAAGTGGTCTGCAACCATTCCTGGGCAAAACCTGGAAGTCGGCCCCCCACCTTGGGATCCCCCAGTGGGAGGCATGCCCCGTTATGTGGCAGGCTTGTCAGTTTTAGAAGCAGGCTGATGGGCGGCCCAGGCACGATTCGGTCTGGGCTTGGCAGGTCTGGAAGCACGAGCTTGCTTTGGGCACGCCTGACCTTTTGCTTTTCATGGAAGACGAAAGGGCAGAGGGAAAGTACTTTTAGCCTTCTGTGCGGAAGGAGCCGTACTAGGTAGGCAAGCAGTTTTAGCAGTAGCCAGATCAGCCACAATCTTATTGAGGTCTTCTCCAAAGAGAATGTCTCCCTTGAAAGGAAGCACCTGCAGGGTTTTCTTGGAAACCACATCCACCGAACAGAATCTCAACCAAAGGATACGTCTGGCCAAGACAGACATAGTAGCAGCCTTGGTCTCGAGCACCCCGGCATCGGGGGCTGCCTACTTAAGGAATAGAGAAGCCGTGGTAATATACGAGAGACATTGTCGAATATGCTCAGACGCATTGGAAGGCAGATCCGCCTCAAACTCCTGAGCCCACGCCTCAACAGCTTCAGCAGCCCAAGTTGCTGCAATGGATGGCCTATGCACAGCCCCTGCTAGGGTATAAATCGCTTTTAAACAGCCCTCCACACGTCTATCCGTCGGTTCCTTCAGGGAGGTGACGGTAGTTACTTGTAGAGCAGAGGAAACAACCATTTCCTCCATTACGTCTACGGCCTCACTACCACGCAGTGTGGGAGAAGCCCCAGCGTCATTTCCACGTGTAGCAGACATAAGAGCGTGCACAATATCGGGCAACCTGGTACAAGGTGTAGCAGCAATATACCCAGCAAGAACACTTGGTGATGTGACTATGACAGCACAAACCGGGAGTTCAAGAGATATAAATCAATATGGTGACTATAAATCACAAGGAAAAATACACAGCAAGTATATCTTGTGATACAATCCTATATTATACAGAAAGAAATCTGAGACACTTAGTCCCTCAGGTATAGCAATATAGGAATAGCACGCCGAGTGAAATACCCTTTACTAGATCGCTGGATCGCGGTAAAGTGCGGCCAGAGAGACCCCTTACCTCCCCCGTACCTGCGGCCCCCACGATCCGGGAGGACGGCGGCGAGTGTGTGACTGATGTTGTGAAAGAACCGGAGCCTCCGCTGCAGTGACCCGGCAACCAGGGCGCGGGAGTATACAGCGCCGCTGGGGGTGATGGAGCTGCAGTCAGGGAAGTCTGGGAGACGTTGCCGGCTGCAGCCCTGTTACTCTGTCAGAAGACTCTTCAGTCTTTTCCTTTACAATAAAGCCATCAATAGGCTGCCTAATGCAGCACCCCTGTTATGTGCCTGCTTACTGCAAGACTCCAACTTACAGACTGAGCTCCTGTGCACGGAGGCGGGGCTATAGAGGAGGTGGGACTATAGAGGAGGTGGGGCTATAGAGGAGGTGGGGCTATAGAGGAGGTGGGGCTACAGAAGAGGTGGGGGCTATAGAAGAGGTGGGGCCTATAGAAGAGGCGGAGCTATAGAGTAGGCGGCACTGTGCATTTTGGGAACAGTCAAAAGCTTTGAGCCTGTTGGTGCCTCGGATCAAGATCCTACTCTACACCCGATGTTAATCCTTGTGGAGCCCAGTGTACCCAGCAGCAGAAAATACAATGGCATTTACATAGTGATTAAACTGAGGTGAAACAGTATAATATCAGTGTATAAGTCACGCTGCTCTACTCTCACCCTAAATCCCTCCTACCTGATCGTCCTGTGGGATCCTGTGATTCTCCTCTGTACAATCCTGGGAATACAGAGGACGGGGACATCTCTCTGGGGTATCTCTGTTACCGGGCCCATCTGTAGGAGACACACAGTGACTGAGTACAGTGTATATATGTGATTATCAGATGATGTGTGTATATAGGGGCCCCCATACCTGCTCTCCCCTGTACAATACATAACAGTCTCCTCTTACCCAGTGATGTGAGGGGCCGGTGATTCTCCATCATCACGTCCTTGTACAGACCCCTGTGTTCCTCTATATACTCCCCCTCCTGCATGGAGACATAGACAGTGACATCCTGACACCTTATAGATACCTGACACACACAGTGATACAGTCATCACCCAGACACATCCCCTGGTGTTACTGTATAATGTCCCATTCCCAGCAGTCACCTCTCCAGTCATCACCCAGACACGTCTCCTGGTGTTACTGTATAATGTCCCATTCCCAGCAGTCGCCTCTCCAGTCATCACCCAGACACATCCCCTGGTGTTACTGTATAATGTCCCATTCCCAGCAGTCTCCTCTCCAGTCATTACCCAGACACATTCCCTGGTGTTACTGTATAATGTCCCATTCCCAGCAGTCACCTCTCCAGTCATCACCCAGACACTTTCCCTGGTGTTACTGTATAATGTCCCATTCCCAGCAGTCACCTCTCCAGTCATCAACTAGACACATTCCCTGATGTTACTGTATAATATCCCATTCCCAGCAGTCACCTCTCCAGTCATCACCCAGACACGTCCCCTGGTGTTACTGTATAATGTCCCATTCCCAGCAGTCACCTCTCCAGTCATCACCCAGACACATCCCCTGGTGTTACTGTATAATATCCCATTCCCAGCAGTCACCTCTCCAGTCATCACCCAGACACATCCCCCGGTGTTACTGTATAATGTCCCATTCCCAGCAGTCACCCCTCCAGTCATCACCAGACACATCCCCTGGTGTTACTGTATAATGCCCCATTCCCAGAAGTCACCTCTCCAGTCATCATCCAGACACGTCCCCCGGTGTTACTGTATAATGTCCCATTCCCAGCAGTTACCCCTCCAGTCATCACCTGCACACGTCCCCTGGTGTTACTGTATAATGTCCCATTCCCAGCAGTCACCTTTCCAGTCATCATCCAGACACATCCCCAGGTGTTACTGTATAACGTCCCATTCCCAGCAGTCACCTTTCCAGTCATCATCCAGACACATCCCCTGGTGTTACTGTATAATGCCCCATTCCCAGCAGTCACCTCTCCAGTTATCACCCAGACACATCCCCCGGTGTTACAGTATAATGTCCCATTACCTGCAGTCATCCTCTCCAGTCATCACTCAGACACATCCCCTGGTGTTACTGTATAATGCCCCATTCCCAGCAGTCACCTCTCCAGTCATCACCCAGACACATCCCCTGGTGTTACTGTATAATGCCCCATTCCCAGCAGTCACCTCTCCAGTCATCACCCAGACACATCCCCTGGTGTTACTGTATAATGCCCCATTCCCAGCAGTCACCTGTCCAGTCATCACCCAGACACGTCCCCCGGTGTTACTGTATAATATCCCATTCCCAGCAGTCACCACTCCAGTCATCACCCAGACACATCCCCTGGTGTTACTGTATAATGTCCCATTCCCAGCAGTCACCTCTCCAGTCATCACCCAGACACATCCCCTGGTGTTACTGTATAATGCCCCATTCCCAGCAGTCACCTCTCCAGTCATCACCCAGACACATCCCCCGGTGTTACTGTATAATGCCCCATTCCCAGCAGTCACCTCCTCAGTCATCACCCAGACACATCCCCTGGTGTTACTGTATAATGTCCCATTCCCAGCAGACACCTCTCCAGTCATCACCCAGACACATCCCCCGGTGTTACTGTATAATGTCCCATTCCCAGCAGTCACCTCTCCAGTCATCACCCAGACACGTCTCCTGGTGTTACTGTATAATGTCCCATTCCCAGCAGTCACCTCTCCAGTCATCACCCAGACACGTTCCCCGATGTTACTGTATAATACCCCATCCCCAGCAGTCACCTCTCCAGTCATCACCCAGACACATCCCCTGGTGTTACTTTATAATGTCCCATTCCCAGCAGTCACCTCTCCAGTCATCACCCAGACACGTCCCCCGGTGTTACTGTATAATGTCCCATTCCCAGCAGTCACTCTCCAGTCATCACCCAGACACATCCCCTGGTGTTACTGTATAATGTCCCATTCCCAGCAGTCACCTCTCCAGTCATCACCCAGACACGTCCCCGGTGTTACTGTATAATGCCCCATTCACAGCAGTCACTCTCCAGTCATCACCCAGACACGTCCCCTGGTGTTACTGTATAATGTCCCATTCCCAGCAGTCACCTCTCCAGTCATCACCCAGACACATTCCCTGGTGTTACTGTATAATGCCCCATTCCCAGCAGTCACCTCTCCAGTCATCACCCAGACACATCCCCTGGTGTTACTGTATAATGTCCCATTCCCAGCAGTCACCTCTCCAGTCAGCAGCTGAATGATCTTGTTGGTGAGTTCCAGGATCTTCTGGTCACTGTCTCTCTCATGTATCAGTGAGTGAGGTGGAGGCACTGTGATGGGGCTGTGGGTCCTGCTTAGTCCGCCTGACACACGAGGATGGCTGCTGGGTGTCTCACACTCACCAGAGATCTTCTTCACTACTGTGTAACCCTGCGAAATGGGGGAGACATCAATATCGCTGCAAATACTCCCAGATCCCCTCACTTCCCCAGTCATGTACCTGTACTATAACTATAGATATACCGGTAAGTGATGTCACTGTGATGTTCCCAGATCCCATCACCTTCCCAGTCATATTCCTGTATTATTACTATAGATATAAGTAATGTAAATGTGACGTTCCCAGATCCCCTCACCTCCCCAGTCATGTCCCTGTATTATTACTATAGATATAAGTGACATCACTGTGATACTCCCAGATCCCCTCACCTCCTCAGTCATGTTCCTGTATTATTATTATAGATATGTTATGTCACTGTGACACTCCCAGGAGTCTGATATACATTTGCTTCATACTGCTCCAATTATCATCTGTTACACATGCCAGGGATATTATGGTCTCTGCTTTAATACATCCTAGATTTTGAGCAATATTTTCAATCCCCACCGTATCCCTTATCCAAAATGCTTGGGACCAGAGGTATTTTGGATATCGGATTATTCCGTATTTTGGAATAATTGCATACTATAATGAGATATCATGGTGATGGGACCCAAGTCTAAGCACAGAATGCATTTATGTTACATATACACCTTATACACACAGCCTGAAGGTCATTTTAGCCAATATTGTTTTATAACTTTGTGCATTGAACACAGTTTGTGTACATTGACCCATCAAAAAACAAAGGTTTCACTATCTCACTCTCACTCAAAAAAGTCAGTATTTCCGAATATTTGGATATGGGAAACTCAACCTGTAGTAATAATAATAATGACACTAAAGGCTGCACCCCAGTATAAAAATAATAACAGATGTATTTAAAAGCAGAACACATCAGACCATTCCTCCTGTATTGTAGACCATCACTCCCAACACATAATAATAATAATACCAGGACACCACAAGCTGCTGTCCCTGTATAATAATAACAGTACACAAAAACCTGCTCCCCCTGTATAACACTAATAACAACAGGACACCACAGGTCTCTCCCCCTGTATAATAATAATAAAATCACACAATAGGCTGCTCCCCCAGAAAAAATATAATAGGACACTACATGCCGCTCCTCCTGTATAATAACAATAACAGGACACCACAGGCTGCTCCCCCTGTATAATAATAATACCAGGACACCACAAGCTGCTGTCCCTGTATAATAATAACAGTACACAAAAACCTGCTCCCCCTGTATAACACTAATAACAACAGGACACCACAGGTCTCTCACCCTGTATAATAATAATAAAATCACACAATAGGCTGCTCCCCCAGAAAAAATATAATAGGACACTACATGCCGCTCCTCCTGTATAATAACAATAACAGGACACCACAGGCTGCTCCCCCTGTATAATAATAATAACAGGACACCACAGGCTGCTCCCACTGTATAGTAATAATAACAGGACACCACAGGCTGCTCCCCCTGTATAATAATAATAATAATAATAACAACAGGAAACTACAGTCTGCTCCCCCTGTATAGTAATAATAACAGGACACAAATGGCTGCTCCACCTGTATAGTACTAATATCAGGACACCACAGGCTGCTCCCCCTGTATAGTAATAATATCAGGACACCACAGGCTGCTCCCCCTGTATAGTAAGACGCCATTACCTGATCTCCACGGACACTGGGAGGCTGCAGCAGTCGATGAAAACTCATTTCCTGTATAAGGAACACACAGTCCGGAAGTAAGGTGGAACGCACAGGCAGGAAGTAGGGCATGATTGGCAAAACCTGCTTCCTGGTTATTGGCCCCTCCCCTCCTCCACCTCGCACGCAGCTCCACCCCCAGTAATGACAAAAACCACAAAAGTCCTCACTGCAGGAGGCTGGCGGCCATTTTCTTGTAGACCAGTTCGGCATCAGCTGCGGCAGCAATAGGTTCCCTGGCCGTGTAGTGACGTCAGGAGCGGCGGCCATTTCCCCCTGGTCTGAGCTCCGCCTTCCTTCTATCATACCCACAAGGCAGCAGGAGCAGAGAGCAGCCATTGCTGTGTCTGGCAGCAGGTAATGATATTATTATTATTATTCTATAGGCTGAGCAGCTCTGGTGTCAGGTTCTGTACTACAGGGGGAGCAGCCTCTGGTGCCTTGTTATAGTGCAGCTGGAGCAGCCTCTGGTGCTGCATTATCCCTGTACAGGTGGCTGACACTCAAGTGTCTTATTACCGTAATACAGGTGGCGCAGAGCCCGCCGTTACCGTAATACAGGTGGCGCAGAGCCCGCCGTTACCGTAATACAGGTGGCGCAGAGCCCGCCGTTACCGTAATACAGGTGGCGCAGACTCCGCCGTTACCGTAATACAGGTGACGCAGACCCCGCCGTTACCGTAATACAGGTGGCGCAGACCCCGCCGTTACCGTAATACAGGTGGCACAGACCCCGCCGTTACCGTAATACAGGTGGCGCAGACCCCGCCGTTACCGTAATACAGGTGGCGCAGACCCCGCCGTTACCGTAATACAGGTGGCGCAGACTCCGCCGTTACCGTAATACAGGGGGCGCAGACCCGGCCGTTACCGTAATACAGTTGGAGCAGACCCCGCCATTACCGTAATACAGGTGGCGCAGATCCCGCAGTAACCGTAATACAGGTAGCGCAGACCCCGGCCGTTACCGTAATACCGGTGGCGCAGACCCGGCCGTTACCGTAATACAGTTGGAGCAGACCCCGCCATTACCGTAATACAGGTGGCGCAGATCCCGCAGTTACCGTAATACAGGTAGCGCAGACCCCGGCATTACGTAATACCGGTGGCGCAGACCCGGCCGTTACCGTAATACAGGTGGCTCAGACCCCGGCGTTACAGTAATACAGGTGGCGCAGATCCCTGAGTTACCTTAATACAGGTGGCGCAGACCCCGCCGTTACCGTAATACAGGCGTCGCAGACCCCGCCGTTACCGTAATACAGGTGGTGCAGCCCCTGCCATTACTGTAATACAGGTGGTGCAGACCCTGCCATTACTGTAATAAAGGTGGCGTAGCCCCTGCCGTAACCGTAATACAGGTGGCACCGACCCCGCCATTACCGTAATACAGGCGGCGCAGACCCCGCCATTACCGTAATACAGGCGGTGCAGACCCCACCGTTACCTTAATACAGGTGGCGCAGACCCCGGCGTTACCGTAATACAGGTGGCACAGACCCCGTAGTTACAGTAATACAGGTGGCACAGACCCCGTAGTTACCATAATACAGGTGGCGCAGACCCAGCCATTACCGTAATACAGTGGCGCAGACCCCACCGTTACCGTAATACAGGTGGTGCAGACCCCGGCGTTACCGTTATACAAGCGGCGCAGACCCCGGAGTTACCGTAATACAGGTGGCGCAGACCACGCCGTTGCCGTAATACGGGTGCAGCAAACTCTGCGGTTACCGTAATACGGGTGGCGCAGACCCTGCCGTTACCGTAATACAGGTGGCGCTGACCCCTCCGTTATTGTATTTCCATAAATGGAACATTACAGGTGTTGTGTCCTTTGGCATTGTACTATACAGGGGGAGCGGCCTGTGTTGTATTAATATTCAGGGGAGCTGTATTAATATTAAGGGGAGCAGCATATGTTGTCATAATATACAGGTAGAGCGGCCTGTGTTGTCATAATATACAGGGGTAGCATCCTGTGCTGTCATCGTATACAGGAGGAGCGGCCTGTATTGTCATAATATACAGGGGTAGCATCCTATGCTGTCATAGTATACAGGAGGAGCGGCCTGTGTTGTCATCCTGTGCTGGCATAGTATACAGGGGGAGTGGCCTGTATTGTCATAATATACAGGGGTAGCATCCTGTGCCGTCATTGTATACAGGAGGAGCGGCCTGTGCTGTCATAGTATAGAGGAGTAGCATCCTGTGCTGTCATAGTATACGGGGGGAGCGGCCTGTGTTGCTATAATATACAGGGGTAGCAGTCTGTGTTGTCATAGTATACAGGGGTAGCATCCTGTGCTGTCATAATATACAGGTGTAGCATCCTGTGTTGTCATAATATACAGGGGTAGCATCCTGTGCTGTCATGGTATACAGGGGGAGCGGCCTGTGTTGTCATAATATACATGGGTAGCATCCTGTGCTGTCATAGTATACAGGAGGAGTGGCCTGTGCTGTCATAGTATACAGGGGGAGCGGCCTGTGTTGTCATTGTATACAGGGGGAGCGGCCTGTGTTGCTAAAATATACAGGGGTAGCAGCCTGTGTTGTCATAGTATACAGGAGGTAGCTTCATCTGCTGTCATAGTATACAGGTGGAGCGGCCTGTGTTATCATAATATACAGGGGTAGTATCCTGTGCTTTCATTGTATACAGGGATAGTAGCATAATGTACAGGGGCAGCGTCCTGTACTGTCATAGTATACAGGAGGAGCGACCTGTGTTGTCATAATATACAGGGGCAGCGTCCTGTACTGTCATAGTATACAGGGAGAGTGGCCTGTGTTGTCATAATATACAGGGGCAGCGTCCTGTACTGTCATAGTATACAGGGGGAGCGGCCTGTGTTTTCATAATATACAGGGTTAGCATCCTGTGCGGTCATAGTATACAGGGGGAGCGGCCTGTGTTGTCATCCTGTGCTGTCATAGTATACAGGGGGAGCGGCCTGTATTGTCATAATATACAGGGGTATCATTCTGTGCCGTCATTGAATACAGGGGGAGACGCCTGTGCGGTCATAGTATACAGGGGGAGCGGCCTGTGTTGTCATCCTGTGCTGTCATAGTATACAGGGGGAGCGGCCTGTATTGTCATAATATACAGGGGTATCATTCTGTGCCGTCATTGAATACAGGGGGAGACGCCTGTGCTGTCATAGTATACAGGGGGAGGGGCCTGTGGTGTCTTGTTCCTATTATTATATAGGGTGAGCGGCATGTAATGTCTTTCTATACAGAAGGAGTGGCGTGTGTTGTCATAATATACAGGGGTAGCATCCTGTGCTGTCATAGTATACAGGGGGAGCGGCCTGTGTTGCTAAAATATACAGGGGTAGCAGTCTGTGTTGTCATAGTATACAGGAGGAGCGGCCTGTGTTTTCATAATATACAGGGGTAGCATCATGTGTTGTCATAGTATACAGGGGGAGCGGCCTGTGCTGTCATAATATACAGGGGTATCATTCTGTGCCGTCATTGTATACAGGGGGAGCGGCCTGTGCTGTAATAATATACAGGGGTAGCATCCTGTGCTGTCATAGTATACAGGGGGAGCGGCCTGTATTGTCATAATATACAGGGATAGCATCCTGTGCCGTCATTGTATACAGGGGGAGCGGCCTGTGTTGTCATAATATACAGGGGTAGCATCCTGTGCTGTCATTGAATACAGGGGGAGACGCCTGTGCTGTCATAGTATACAGGGGGAGGGGCCTGTGGTGTCTTGTTCCTATTATTATATAGGGTGAGCGGCATGTAATGTCTTTCTATACAGAAGGAGTGGCGTGTGTTGTCATAATATACAGGGGTAGCATCCTGTGCTGTCATAGTATACAGGGGGAGCGGCCTGTGTTGCTAAAATATACAGGGGTAGCAGTCTGTGTTGTCATAGTATACAGGAGGAGCGGCCTGTGTTTTCATAATATACAGGGGTAGCATCATGTGTTGTCATAGTATACAGGGGGAGCGGCCTGTATTGTCATAATATACAGGGGTATCATTCTGTGCCGTCATTGAATACAGATGGAGCGGCCTGTGCTGTCATAATATACAGGGGGAGGGGCCTGTGGTGTCTTGTTACTATTATTATATAGGGAGAGCAGCATGTATTGGCTTTCTATACAGAAGGAGTGGCCTGTGCTGTCATTGTATACAGGGGTAGCATCCTGTGCTGTCATAGTATACAGGGGGAGCGACCTGTGTTGCTAAAATACACAGGGGTAGCAGTCTGTGTTGTCATAGTATACAGGAGGAGCGGCCTGTGTTTTCATAATATACAGGGATAGCATCATCTGCTGTCATATTATACAGGGGGAGCGGCCTGTGTTGTCATAATATACAGGGGTAGTATCCTGTGCCGTCATTGTATACAGGGGTAGTAGCATAATATACAGGGGCAGCATCCTGTACTGTCATAGTATACAGGAGGAGCGACCTGTGTTGTCATAATATACAGGCGGAGGGGCCCTCTATTATTATAGAGGGTGAGCAGCATGTATTGGCTTTCTATACAGAAGGAGTGGCCTGTATTGTCATAATATACAGGGTGTAGCATCCTGTGCCGTCATTGTATACAGGGGGAATGGCCTGTGCTGTCATAGTATACAAGGGGAGCGGCCTGTGTTGCTGTAATATACAGGGGGAGCATCCTGTGCTGTCATAGTATACAGGGGGAGCGGTCTGTGTTTTCATAATATACAGGGGTAGCATCCTGCACTGTCATAGTATACAGGGGGAGCGGCCTGTGTTGTCATAGTATACAGGGGGAGCAGCCTGTCTTGCTATAATATACAGAGGTAGCAGTCTGTGTTGTCATAGTATACAGGGGTAGTGGTCTGTGTTGTCATAATATACAGGGGTAGCATCATGTGCTGTCATAGTATACAGGGGGAGTGGTCTGTGTTGTCATAATATACAGAGGTAGCATCCTGTTCCGTCATTGTATACAGGGGTAGTGGCATAATATACAGGGGTAGCGTCCTGTGCTGTCATAGTATACAGGAGGAGCGACCTGTGTTGCCATAATATACAGGCGGAGGGGCCTGTGGTGTCTTGTTCCTATTATTATATAGGTTGAGCGGCATGGATTGTCTTTCTATACAGAAGGAGTGGCCTGTGTTGTCATAATATACAGGGGTAGGTTCCTGTACTGTCATAGTATACAAGGGGAGCGACCTGTGTTGTCATAACATACAGGCGGAGGGGCCTGTGGTGTCTTGTTCCTATTATTATATAGGTTGAGCGGCATGGATTGTCTTTCTATACAGAAGGAGTGGCCTGTGTTGTCATAATATACAGGGGTAGCTTCCTGTACTGTCATAGTATACAAGGGGAGTGACCTGTGGTCATAATATACAGGAGGAGGGGCCTGTGGTGTCTTGTTTCTGTTATTATATAGGTTGAGCGGCATGGATTGTTTTTCTATACAGAAGGAGTGGCGTGTGTTGTCATAATATACAGGGGTAGCTTCCTGTACTGTCATAGTATACAAGGGGAGTGACCTGTGGTCATAATATACAGGGCTAGCTTCCTGTACTGTCATAGTATACAGGGGGAGCAGCCTGTGTTGCTGTAATATACAGGGATAGCATCATGTGCTGTCATAGTATACAGGGGGAGTGGCATGTGTTGTCATAAAACACAGTGGTAGCATCCTGTGCTTTCATAGTATACAGGGGAGCGGCCTGTGTTGTCATAATATACAGGGCTAGCTTCCTGTACTGTCATAGTATACAAGGGGAGCGACCTGTGTTGTCATAATATACAGGCAGAGGGGCCTGTGGTGTCTTGTTACTATTATTATATAGGGTGAGTGGCAAGTATTGGCTTTCTATACAGAAGGAGTGGCGTGTGTTGTCATAATATACAGGGGTAGCATCCTGTGCTTTCATAGTATACAGGGGAGCGGCCTGTGTTTTCATAATATACAGGGGTAGCATCCTGTGCTGTCATAGTATACAGGGGGAGTGGACTGTATTGTCATAAAATACAGGGGTAGCAGCCTGTGTTGTCATAATATACAGAGGGAGCTGCCTGTGTTGTCATAATATACAGGGTTAGCATCCTGTACTGTCATAATATACAGTGGTAGCTTCCTGTGCTGTCATAGTATACAGGGGGAGTGGACTGTATTGTCATAATATACAGGGGTAGCTTCCTGTGTTGTCATAGTATACAGGGGCAGCGGCCTGTGTTGTATTTATTTTAATATTTATTTATTTATTAGCAGTTTCTTATATAGCGCAGCATATTCAGTTGCGCTTTACAATTAAAATAACAGTAATAGAACAAAACTGGGTAAAAACAGACAGACATAGAGGTAGGAAGGCCCTGCTTGCATGCTTACAATCTATGGGGGAATAGGCATTGATACACAAAGATAGATGCTGCCTGTTGCATAATGGTCCACCAGATTGCTAGTTTATTAATGGGTTGTATGATATGATCACCCAGCGATGAAATGAGGTATAGATTGAGAACAGCAGAGGACCCAAGACTGAGCCTTGTGGTACTCCAACTGATATAGGTAGAGAAGAAGAGATAGAATCAGAGAAGTGAACACTGAAAGAGCGATTAGATAGGTAGGATGAGAACCAGGAGAGGGCTGTGTCCTGAAGACCTAGAGATTGTAGTATTTGTATGAGAAGAGAGTGGTCAGCAGTGTCATAAGCAGCAGAGAGATCTAGAAGAATGAGTAGTGAGTAATGGCCTTTAGATCAAGCAGTGACCAGATCATTCACTACTTTGGTCAGTGCAGTGTCTGTGGAGTGTTGGGCATGAAAGCCTGACTGAAGTGGGTCTTATAAGTTGTGGGAGTTAAGAATGTGTGTAAGGCGAGTGTAGGCAAGTCTCTCAAGTAGCTTGGAGGGATCTGGTAGCTGAGAAATGGACGGTAGTTAGAGAGTGTGTTTGGGTCAGAGTTGTGTTTGTTTAGTAATGGGAGTAATCACTGCATGCTTAAACAGAGAAGGAAAGACACCAGTAGAGAGAGAGATTACAGATTTTAGTTAAGGTTGGGATAAGCACAGGAGACAAAGTTTTACTGACTTGTGAGAATATAGGATCAAGAGGAGAGGTAGTGGAGTAGGAGGATGGAAAGACTGTTGATACTTCATCTTCACTTGTGGGATTAAATGAAGAGAAAGTGCCAGAGGGTTCAGGAAGGGAATTGAGCAGGTCACTGGCTGAGGAAGAGCGTACCATTTAATCTCAGATTTTATCAATCTTATCCTTGAAGTAGGAGGCAGGTTCTTGTGCACTGATAGTAGCTAGTGGGGGAGGTAGGGGGGGGGTAAAGAAGTGATTTATATGTATTATAAAAGTGGCTTGGGGTTGGTGGCATGAGAAGAGATTGGAAATATGTTTGTTTGGCAGTGTCCAGGGCCTGATGATAGGAGTGGTAGGTGGTCTTATATGTGAGGAAGTCACTTGGATTCTGAGATTTACACCACTGACATTCTACTTTACATGACAGTTTTTGTAGGTGTCTTGTTCATTTACAGTGCCACGGTTGGCATCTAAGCCTACGTGGAGTGTGATGGGTAGCTGGAGCCACTTCATCAAGGGCACTCTCTATGGTCTTGTCCAGGTGTGATACAGCAGTGTCAGGTGTGGTAAATGTAGAGATTGGTGAGAGCAGTTGTTGCAGAGAAGTGGAAAGTTGTTGAAAATGTATATTAGTATTTCTGCAGGTTAGAGGAAGCTTGCTAGGTTTTAGTGTCATAGAATTTAGAGTAATAGAAGAGATTGTGAAGGTGATCAGGATGTGATCAGAGAGAGGGAAAGGATTGTTAATGAATTCAGAAACTGAGCAGAGCCTGGTGAACACAAGATCAAGGCAGTGGCCTTCCTGATGAGTAGAGGAGTCAGACCATTGGGTGAGGCCAAGAGAGGAGGTTAGAGAGAGGAGTTTGGAGGCATGAACAGATTGTGGACTGTCAAGAGCTATAT
Organism: Pseudophryne corroboree; assembly: GCF_028390025.1. Classification (NCBI taxonomy): domain Eukaryota; kingdom Metazoa; phylum Chordata; class Amphibia; order Anura; family Myobatrachidae; genus Pseudophryne; species Pseudophryne corroboree. Next base: position 2,767,943 of record NW_026967494.1, read on the forward strand.
TGAAATCGACCCATAATGATGGTGGAGATGTCAGAGGAGAGGAAGTGAGGGAGCCAGGCAGAAAAATCTTCTAGAAATTGTTGTTTGAGTTGCCCAGGAGGGCAATAGATAGCTGCAACACGCAGGGAGAAGGGGGGTGGGGGGATTTTGATAGAGTGAACTTCAAATGATGTGAATGCGAGTGATGGAACCTGAGGTAGAACAGTGTATGTGAAAAATTGGGACAGTAATATTCCAACCCCACCACCTTTACTATTACCAGGCCTGGGGGTGTGTGTGTGTGAAGTGGAAACCACCGTGTGACAGTGCTGCAGGGGAGGCCGTGTCTGATTGTGTGAGCCAGGTTTCTGTTATAGTCAGCAGATAAGTTGTGAGATATGAAGAGGTCATGGATGGATGGTAATTTGTTACAAACAGAGCGTGCATTCCATAAGCCACATTTTAGTGACTTGGAGGGGGATTGGAGACGTGATATTTATGAGGTTAGATGGATTTCTATGTTGTTTTGAGATAGCTGAGTGTGAGAGGGACAGGTGGCTGGGGCCTGGATTTGGTGATATGGCACCAGCTAATAAAAGCAGAAGAGTGAGATAAATATTGGTGGATGTTTGCGAGTGTTTATTCTGGTGGCCAGTTGTGGTTGTCAAAGTACTTGCAGAGAAGTAAGTATAAAGCTCATGAGTGTTTAGAAGAGGGGGGTGGAGAATAGAAGCTGTAATGTGCACAGAGGGGTGAGTTTTAGGGTGAGTGTAGAATGTGTTACATTTGGTGAGAATTCCATGAATTGAAATAGGAAACAGTAGTTTGATGAACATGCTGTGGTCGTTTGTGAGATCATTTTGGGTCAAGTGGTGTAGGAATAAGTTGTTTAAGTAAGTTACCTTTCCTTGATGGTGCTCAATGTTTGTTCAACTGTTTTTTTTAACTGTTCGGATAACACACTTCTTCATTCCACACTTATTAAATTCCACACAAGCTACCCCCAGCAAGCTGACCCCTTGACATAATAGAGTAACACCAGGGGATGTGTCTGGGTGATGACTGGAGAGGTGACTGCTGGGAATGGGACATTATACAGTAACACCAGGGGACGTGTCTGGGTGATGACTGGAGAGGTGACTGCTGGGAATGGGACATTATACAATAACACCAGGGGATGTGTCTGGGTGATGACTGGAGAGGTGACTGCTGGGAATGGGACATTATGCAGTAACACCAGGGGGATGTTTCTGTGTGATGACTGGAGAGGTGACTGCCGGGAATAGGGCATTATACAGTAACACCAGGGGATGTGTCTGGGTTATGACTGGAGAGGTGACTGCTGGGAATGGGGCATTATACAGTAATACCAGGGGATGTGTCTGGGTGATGACTGGAGAGGTGACTGCTGGGAATGGGACATTATACAGTAACACCAGGGGACGTGTCTGGGTGATGACTGGGGAGGTGACTGCTGGGAATGGGACATTATACAGTAACACCAGGTAATGTGTCTGGGTGATGACTGGAGAGGTGACTGCTGGGAATGGGACATTATACAGTAACACCAGGGGATGTGTCTGGGTGATGACTGGAGAGGTGACTGCTGGGAATGGAGCATTATACAGTAACACCGGGGGATGTGTCTGGGTAATGATTGTATCACTATGTGTGTCTGGTTCCTATAAGGTGTCAGGATATCACTGTCTATGTCTCCATGCAGGAGTGGCAGTATATAGAGGAACAGAGGGGTCTGTATAAGGACATGATGATGGAGAATCACCGGCCCCTCACATCACTGGGTAAGAGGAGACTGTCATGTATTGTACAGGGGAGAGCAGGTATGAGGGCTCCTATATACACACATCACCTGATAATCACATATATACACTGTACTCAGTCACTGTGTGTCTCCTACAGATGGGCCCAGTAACAAAGATACCCCAGAGAGATGTCCCCGTCCTCTGTATTCCCAGGATTGTACAGAGGGGAATCACAGGACCCCACAGGAGGATCAGGTAGGTGGGATTTAGGGTCTCCCCAATATACCTAAGGGACTGTCACTATATGATCTGTAGAGAAGCTGTATGTCTTTCTTATACACTGATATTATACTGTTTCACCGCAGTCTAATCTGACTGTATGCAAATTTCATTGTATTATTTTTTGGGTTATTTAGGAAGAACGTCTGTCTGATATAAAGGCAGAAGATATAGAGGGAGAAGAAGAGACGTATGTGACTGATATAAAGGCAGAAGATATAGAGGGAGAAGAAGAGACGTATGTGACTGATATGAAGGCAGAAGATACAGAGGGAGAAGAAGAGACGTATGTGACTGATATAAAGGCAGAAGATACAGAGGGAGAAGAAGAGACGTATGTGACTGATATAAAGGCAGAAGATATAGAGGGAGAAGAAGAGACGTATGTGACTGATATGAAGGCAGAAGATACAGAGGGAGAAGAAGAGACGTATGTGACTGATATAAAGGCAGAAGATACAGAGGGAGAAAAAGAGACGTATGTGACTGATATAAAGGCAGAAGATATAGAGGGAGAAGAAGAGACGTATGTGACTGATATGAAGGCAGAAGATACAGAGGGAGAAGAAGAGACGTATGTGACTGATATAAAGGCAGAAGATACAGAGGGAGAAGAAGAGACGTATGTGACTGATATAAAGGCAGAAGATACAGAGGGAGAAGAAGAGACGTATGTGACTGATATAAAGGCAGAAGATATAGAGGGAGAAGAAGAGACGTATGTGACTGATATGAAGGCAGAAGATTTAGAGGGAGAAGAAGAGACGTATGTGACTGATATGAAGGCAGAAGATATAGAGGGACAAGAAGAGACGTATGTGACTGATATAAAGGCAGAAGATATAAGGAGAGAAGAAGAGACGTATGTGACTGATATAAAGGCAGAAGATATAGAGGGAGAAGAGACGTATGTGACAGATATGAAGGCAGAAGATATAGAGGGAGAAGAAGAGACGTATGTGACTGATATAAAGGGAGAAGATATAGAGGGAGAAGAAGAGACGTATGTGACTGATATGAAGGGAGAATATAAAGAGGGAGAAGAAGAGACGTATGTGACTGATATAAAGGCAGAAGATAGAGATGGAGAAGAAGAGACGTATGTGACTGATATGAAGGGAGAAGATATAGAGGGAGAAGAAGAGACGTATGTGACTGATATGAAGGGAGAATATAAAGTGGGAGAAGAAGAGACGTATGTGACTGATATAAAGGCAGAAGATACAGAGGGAGAAGAAGAGACGTATGTGACTGATATAAAGGCAGAAGATACAGAGGGAGAAGAAGAGACGTATGTGACTGATATAAAGGCAGAAGATATAGAGGGAGAAGAAGAGACATATGTGACTGATATAAAGGCAGAAGATATAGAGGGAGAAGAAGAGACGTATGTGAGGGGTGATCAGCAGTGTAAGGAGGAGGAGATCCCTACAGATATCAGCACAGGTGAGTAATAAACACTTATTACAGAAGTCACATATTCTCATTGCTCAGTCACTACAGCAATCTCTTATCCTACACCCTCCTCCGCCATCAGCCCTGTTCTCAGTTGGGTGTTTCTAACACAAGGCTATCCATGACAAACATCACATGTAGAGAGTTATTACACACAACACTATAATGTTATTAAAAGTAACAATTAGAAGTTTATTATTAGTGATTATATATAAATGTGTATATATGTATGTATATAATATAATTAGTATTGTTTTTTGTGGAGTGCCTAATTTATATGCATTTTGTTAGATGATGCAGGTATGAAATATTTCCTGCTATACAGTAGACCTGAGCTCACCAAATACAATTCGTATAAGATTCAGAAATAAAATGAAATTTGAATCTAGAACTTCAAGTAAAACAGTGTAAAAGCTTATCACAAGTACATATCTGTATAATCATAAGACAAGCATTTTGCACTTGTTGTCACCCTTGCATGGGCGGGCTTGTTCTTATCCACTCCAATTCACTCTAAATCCAAATTGTGTGTCATCCAACGTGTTTCATCAATAGTGACTTCTTCAGGGGTGTTTTTTGTTAAAGGCTTTATCCTCAAATATCAGTTGTGTAGACTTTAAATAATTGTGTAACCTTCAGATGGTAATTGTGGACTTGTTCATGATGAACACATTCCTAATTACTTGTGAATAATAGTTCCTGCTCTGTGCAGTTCTGAGGTTATGACTTTAGGGAATGTAATGGCCAGATCCAATATTGCTCAATCTAAGGTCTCCCAGTAGCCTTACTACATACATAAATGTGTCTTGCATTACTATATTAACTAACAATAATAAACAGTGGAGTTTTAGTTCATGTATTGCTCAGTGCATTTAAGCCTGCAGCCCCCGACAAGGGACCCCACTATACTGCAGGTTTTACTCTATTGCTCAAAATAATGACCATAAAAACAGCTGTCGCATTAGTGTTAAACTTTAGGTTTGCTCTCAGCGGCGGAACAGTGGCTGAAAGGCTTGGATTGGTTTTCAGATCATCAGCTGACGTGCCACCACATCTCACGTGGCCTTCCAATTCACCAGATCTGGGACTGTTTGGCTGGGTCTGGCATTGTACTGCTGGTGCAGTTCCTGATGCGTTTGGAACTATTGGTGGTTGCTAGGCGCCCTAAATGCCTGTGGTCCCGATTTGTCATGATCTACTTTCACCCACTGTTCCGCCGCTGAGATTCTTGGTGTCCATGCTTCTTCCACTGTAGATGGATACTACTCACTGTCTACAAGGGATCACCAACAAACAAATGCCGGTCTCGGCCACAACCAATGGCTCCCTTTTGCCAGTTGCATCATGTGCACGACCCATGGTTCCATCTGAAAAAAGATACAATATCTCAACAAATTATACGTCTCCCCCTCGCCGTTTCCTAAAGTCTGCTTTACCGACGTCTCCCTCCGACAGGGAGGCAGTATTGGAAGCCATTCACAAGCTGTATTCCCAGCAGGTGATAATCAAGGTACCCCTCCTGCAACAGGGAAAGGGGTATTATTCCACACTGTTTGTGGTACCGAAGCCGGACGGCTCGGTGAGACCGATTTTAAATCTAAAATCTTTGAACACTTACATACAGAGGTTCAAATTCAAGATAAAGTCACTCAGAGCGGTGATCTCGAAACTTGAAGAAGGGGACTATATGGTGTCTCTGGACATCAAGGATGCTTACCTTCATGTCCCAATTTACCCTTCTCACCAAGGGTACCTCAGGTTTGTGGTACAGAACTGTCACTATCAGTTTCAGACGCTGCCGTTTGGATTGTCCACGGCACCCCGAGTCTTTACCAAGGTAATGGCCGAAATGATGATACTCCTTCAAAGGAAGGGAGTTTTAGTTATCCCTTAGTTATCCTTTTGAGTAACCGCAAAACATTATCACCGCATTTGGCGAAAATATGTTGCGTGGTGCGAGGCCAGTAAGGCCCCGACGGAGGAATTTCAACTGGGTCGATTCCTACATTTCCTGCAAACAGGAGTGTCTATGGGCCTGAAATTGGGGTCCATTAAGGTTCAAATTTCGGCCCTGTCAAATTTCTTCCAGAAAGAACTAGCTTCAGTCCCTGAAGTTCAGACGTTTGTAAAAGGGGTACTGCATATACAGCCTCCTTTTGTGCCTCCAGTGGCACCTTGGGATCTCAATGTAGTTTTGGGGTTCCTAAAGTCACATTGGTTTGAACCACTTAAATCTGTGGAGTTAAAATATCTCACATGGAAAGTGGTCATGCTATTGGCCCTGGCCTCGGCCAGGCGCGTGTCAGAGTTGGCGGCTTTATCCTGTAAAAGCCCTTATCTGATTTTTCCATTCGGACAGGGCGGAATTGAGGACTCGTCCTCAGTTTCTCCCTAAGGTGGTTTCAGCGTTTCACCTGAACCAACCTATTGTGGTGCCTGCGGCTACTAGAGACTTGGAGGACTCCAAGTTGCTAGACGTTGTCAGGGCCCTGAAAATATATGTTTCCAGGACGGCTGGAGTCAGAAAATCTGACTCGCTGTTTATCCTGTATGCACCCAACAAGCTGGGTGCTCCTGCTTCTAAGCAGACTATTGCTCGTTGGATTTGTAGTACAATTCAGCTTGCACATTCTGTGGCAGGCCTGCCACAGCCAAAATCTGTAAAGGCCCACTCCACAAGGAAGGTGGGCTCATCTTGGGCGGCTGCCCGAGGGGTCTCGGCTTTACAACTTTGCCGAGCAGCTACTTGGTCAGGGCAAACACGTTTGCTAAATTCTACAAATTTGATACCCTGGCTGAGGAGGACCTGGAGTTCTCTCATTCTGTGCTGCAGAGTCATCCGCACTCTCCCGCCCGTTTGGGAGCTTTGGTATAATCCCCATGGTCCTTACGGAGTTCCCAGCATCCACTAGGACGTCAGAGAAAATAAGATTTTACTCACCGTTAAATCTATTTCTCGTAGTCCGTAGTGGATGCTGGGCGCCCATCCCAAGTGCGGATTGTCTGCAATACTTGTACATAGTTATTGTTAACTAATTCGGGTTATTGCTGTAGTGAGCCATCTTTTCAGAGGCTCCTCTGTTATCATGCTGTTAACTGGGTTCAGATCACAGGTTGTACGGTGTGATTGGTGTGGCTGGTATGAGTCTTACCCGGGATTCATAAATCCTTCCTTATTGTGTATGCTCGTCCGGGCACAGTATCCTAACTGAGGCTTGGAGGAGGGGCATAGAGGGAGGAGCCAGTGCACACCACCTGATCCTAAAGCTTTTACTTTTGTGCCCTGTCTCCTGCAGGGCCGCTATTCCCCATGGTCCTTACGGAGTTCCCAGCATCCACTACGGACTACGAGAAATAGATTTACCGGTGAGTAAAATCTTATTATTACAGAAGTCACATATTCTCATTGCTCAGTCACTACAGCAATCTCTTATCCTACACCCTCCTCCGCCATCAGCCCTGTTCTCAATTGGGTGTTTCTAACACAGGGATATCCATGACAAATATCACATGTACAGAGTTATTACACACAACACTATAATGTTATTAAAAGTAACAAGCAGAAGTTTATTATTAGTGATTATATATAAATGTGTATATATGTATGTATATAATATAATTAGTAATGTTTTTTGTGCAGTGCCAATTTATATGCATTTTGTTAGATGATGCAGGTGTGAACTTGTTGTCACCCTTGCATGGGCGGGCATGTTCGTATCCACTCCAATTCACTCTAAATCCAAATTGCGTGTCATCCAATGCGTTTCGTCAATAGTGACTTCTTCAGGGGTGTTTTCTGTTAAAAGCTTTATCCTCAAATATCAATTGTGTAGACTTGAAATAATTGTGTAACCTTCAGACGGTAATTGTGGACTTGTTCATGACGAACACATTCTTAATTACTTGTGAATAATAGTTCCTGCTCTGTGCAGTTCTGAGGTTATGACTTTAGGGAATGTAATGGTCAGATCCAATATTGCTCAATCTAAGGTCTCCCAGTAGCCTTACTACATACATAAATGTGTCTTGCACTCACTATTTTAACTAACAATAATAAACAGTGGCGTTTTAGTTCATGTATTGCTCAGTGCATTTAAGCCTGCAGCCCCCGTCAAGGAACCCCACTATACTGCAGGTCCTACTCTATGGCTCAAAATAATTAGCATAAAAACAGCTATCACATTAGTGTTAAACTTTAGGTATGCTCTCAGCAGCGGAACAGTGGCTGAAAGGCTTGGATTGGTTTTCAGAGCACCAGTCTGACGTGCCACCACATCTCACGTGACCCTCCAATTCTCCCGATCTGGGACTGTTTGGCTGGGTCCGGCATTGTACTGTTGGTGCAGTTCCTGATGCGTTTGGAACGATTGGTGGTTGCTAGGTGCCCTAAATGCCTGTGGTCCCGATTTGTCATGATCTACTTTCGCCCACTGTTCAACCTCTGAGATTCTTGGTGTCCATGCTTCTTCCACTGTAGATGGATACTACTCACTGTCTACAAGGGATCACCAACAAACAAATGCCGGTCTCGGCCAAATCCAATGGCTCCCTTTTGCCAGTTGCATCACGTGCACGACCCATGGTTCCATCTGAAAAAGAAACTATCTCAACAAATTTGCATTGTATCAATACCTCAGACATTCACAATGATCATCCAGTAGTTTTAGTGTCACCATCTACACGCATGTGCACGCCCCGTGTCGTTAATATACCCGGTGGAACTGTCCATGTCGCCATCTGTCGCGCACTCCGTTGCATCAAAGTGACGTCATCTGACACACGCTACGTCCAGGGACACGGAGAGAACCTCGTCCACGTGACCTATAGTAACCAATGACTACAAAAGTATAAAGTAACTTGCCAACAAAACAGTGTAACAACACCGATCAAATTCTATCTTCTTAGCTATATATATCTGTCTCTGGCAGGGTCCACAGGTTTTCTCTTACGTCCTAGAGGATGCTGGGGTCCATATTAGTACCATGGGGTATAGACGGTTCCAGTAGGAGCCATGAGCACTTTAAGAGTTTAACAGTGTGGGCTGGCCCCTCCCTCTATGCCCCTCCTACCAGACTCTGTTTAGAAAATGTGCCCGGAGGAGCCGGTCACAGCTAGGGGAGCTCTACAGAGCTTTCTTAGAAAATGTTTATCTAGAGTTTATTATTTTACAGGGAGGCTGCTGTCAACAGCCTGCCTGCAGCGAGGGACTGAGGGGGGGTCTGACCCACTGTATCCGCTGACTGGACACTGAGCTCCAGAGGGGTCTGATCGTTCTCCGCCACAGGGGACCGCTCGCCCCAGCAGCATGCCACCGCCAACTCCTCACAGAGCTGAAGTAGTGGTGAGTGAGTCACCGACCCCCCCTCCCCCCCAGCCCCAGCAAGCGGGGGGCCGGTGTGACGATGGTGGCATGGGGAGGGAGCATGGTATTAACAGGCTCAGCGGCACATGGTGCGGCTCTGTGAGGGGCACCCTGGTCCAGCGCTTACCCCCACACTGGTCACCAAGTCTGTCGGGGTCTGCGGATCTCAGCCAGCGATTATCACCTCAGGCCAGTATAATCCTAGAAGAGCGGGAAGACAGCGCCATTGAAGGGGCGGAGCTTCTCAGAGCGGACCCGGCAGCGTTCCAGCGTCATTTTCCTGTGTGCACAGCATTGGGAAACAGAACAGGTCCCTCCACAGCAGCTGCAGCTATCTGTATGCGGTACCAGGGGGTTGTAGAAGGGGGGGGGGAGTCTGTAATTAGACTGTGTCTCCTATTAAGGTACACAGTCAGCGCTGACAGGGGGTCTCCCTTTATAAATAGCGCTGTGTGTGGGTTGGCTCCAATCTCTGTGTCTCTCTTACCATTCTTGGGGGGGAAACTGTCTGCCCTCACGTGTGTGTGTGTGTGTGTGTGTGTGTGTGTGTGTGTGTGTGTGTGTGTGTGTGTGTGTGTGTGTGTGTGTGGTGGTCTAATTTCACTATGTCCAGGGATACTGTGTCATATGCTGTAGAGGATTTATCCTCCCAGGATGATCCCATTCCCAGTAATCCGGATAGCCCTGGTTTAGCGCTTATTCCGGTAAAGTAACCAGGGTGGTTTTCCTCTATCAAATCTTGGATTTCTCAGATTTCTGACAGGGTTGCTAGTACTGAATCAGCATCCCAGGTGTTAGAGGGGTCTGTGGCAGTTTGGCCAGGTTCTGGTACCTCGGGACGCTCCGCTATACACCCCCATAAACGTGCACTTGCACAGATCACACAAGACGACACGGACACCGAGTCTGATTCTGACGGTGATGGGGATACGTTGCGGGGGTCCGCATCTCTTGCAAAGGGGGTGCAACTGTTGATAGAGGCTATCAGTGATGTGTTGAATGTTATTGATACCACACCTGAGCAGGTTGAGGAGGCTTTTTTCACTGACAATAAAAAGACCTCGCTAACCTTCCCTGAGTCAAAGGAATTGAATGCTATATTTGAGAGAGCATGGGAAAACCCTGAGAAAAAATTCCAGATCCCTAAAAGGTTACTGGTGGTGTTTCCTTTCCCTGAGGCGGATAGGAAAAAATAGGAAAACCCGCCGATTGTTGACGCATCTGTGTCTAGACTCTCAGAGCAGGTGGTTGTACCCGTTCCAGGATCTACCGCCTTAAAGGAGCCGGCTGATAGGAAGATTGATAACACGCTTAGTAGCGGATCTTGCCACGGGCAAGCAGTACTTTTGCCCGGGGCGCCGCCTTCCGGAGGGCGCCGCACCAGGGCAAGATCCGCTACTGGTGTGTGCCCCCTGCTGCCTGCTGCCCCCGGCCGCTACCGCTGGGAAGGGAAACTAGACGCGTACACGTCTAGTTTCCCTTCCTGGAGAGGTCCTTTACTGTGCGGTGCGCGATGACGTCATCGCGCACCGCACAGCAAAGGTCCTCTCCATGAAGGGAACTAGACGCTACGCGTCTAGTTTCCCTTCGTGGAGAGGACCTTTGCTGTGCGGTGCGCGATGACGTCATCGCGCACCGCACATCAATTCAGCTGTACAGGGGGCGTAAATTACCACGCCCCCTGTACAAAGCCACGCCCCCTAAAGCCGCCCGGGGCGCCACAAGCCTCGGAGCCGGCCCTGAACACGCTTAAATCAATGTGCATTGCTGCAGGGTCCATCTTGCGTCCCACTATTGCTAGTGCATGGATTGCCAAGGCTGTAGTAATGTGGTCGGCTACCTTACTTGTGGATTTGGATACGATGGATAAGGATGATGTGGCATTGTATTTATACAACATACATGATTCAGCAGGTTTTATGTTAGAGTCCATGAAAGACCTGGCTTCCATTGCTACGGGAATTTCTTCCATGTTTGTGGCTACGCCAGTGGTCGGCCGACGCGGAGTCCAGAAAAAGTGTGGAGTCCCTACCCTATACAGGTTAGGCTTTCTTTGGAGAAGCTCTGGATGCGTGGATATCCACGGCTACGGCGGGTAAGTCTCCGTTTCTTCCCTCCGCAGCGCCCGTGCAGAAAGTATTCTTCCTCTTCTGCTATGCAGTCCTTTCGGCCTCACAAGTCTAGAAAGTCCAATACCTTTTTTAAAGGAGGTCGGGTTAAGTCCAAGAAACCTGCCGCTATTGGTTCACAGGAAAAAATCGGGTATCTGCTGCACCAAAGTCCTCCGCATGACTGTGGACCGCGTAGCCGGGAGGTGGGGCCGGTAGGTGCGAGACTCAGACACTTCAGTCACGTCTGGGTTGCGTCCGGCCTGGATCCCTGGGTGTTAAATATTTTATCCCAGGGATACAAGCTGGAATTTCAGAACCTCCCCCCTCATCGTTTCTTCAAATCAGGCTCACCGACTCTGTTGGCAGACAGCATTATCTTGTATTACAAGACGCTGTCCGAAAGCTAGTGGAGGCACAGGTCATTGTACCGGTACCTCCTCTCATGCAAACCAAAGGCTACTATTATTTTATTTATTTATTAACAGTGTCTTATATAGCGCAGCATGTTCCATTGCGCTTTACAATTAGAGCAACATTAATAAATCAAAACTGGGTAAAAACAGACAGACATGGAGGTAGGAAGGCCCTGCTTGCAAGTTTACAATCTATAGGGAAATGGGCATAGATACACAAGGATAGATGCTATCTATTGCATAATGGTCCACCAGATTGCTAGGTTCTTAATGCGTTGTACGATGATACCCCCTAATGTTGGCCAAGTGTCAGGAGGGTGTGAGAGTAAAGAAAGACAAGATATGTGATGTTATGTATACTGTACAGAGAGGATGTAATTAGATAGGGAAGCACTGAAGGTTATGTGGGTAGGTTTGGAATTTGGTAGGCTTGTCTGAAGAGTTGAGTTTTCAGGGAACGTTTAAAGGTTTGGAGACTAGAGGCGAGTCTTATTGTGCGTGGGAGGGCATTCCACAGAGTGCGTAAAGCCCAGATAAAGTCCTGTAATTTTGAGTGTGAACTACTATTCGAACCTTTTTGTGGTACCGAAGCCGGATAGTTCAGTCAGGCCCATTCTGAACCTAAAATCACTGAACCCCTTTCTAAAGGAGTTCAAGTTCAAGATGGAGTCTCTCAGGGCGGTGATATCAGGTCTGGAAGAGGGGGAATTCCTGGTATCCCTGGATATCAAGGATGCGTACCTCCACATTCCGATCTGGTCGCCGCATCAAGCTTTTCTCCAGTTTGCACTGCTAGACGATCACTACCAGTTTCAAGCACTGCTGTTCGGTCTCACCACAGCACAGAGGGTCTTCACCAAGGTGATGATGGTTCTCCTCCGCAAGCAGGGGGTGAACATAATTCCATATCTTGACGATCTCCTGATCAAGGTGTCCTCCAGGGAGAGGTTGTTGAGGTCCATTGCTCTCACGATGCAGCTGCTCAGGGAGTACAGTTGGATCCTCAACCTTCCCAAATCTCATCTGGAACCGACAACGAGGCTGTCTTTCCTGGGGCTGATCCTCGACACGGAAGTGAAAAGGGTGTTTCTCCCAGAGGAGAACGTGTTGGTGATACAATCTATGGTCTGGGATGTCTTGAAGCCTACCCGGGTATCGGTTCATCAATGCATCCACCTTCTGGGAAAGATTGTTGCCTCCTCCTGCATAACGGGAGATTTCATGCAAGACCCTTTCAACTGGATCTCCTGGACCAGTGGTCGGGCTCTCACCTACACATGCACAAGAGGATACGTCTGTCACAAGGATTTCACTCCTCTGGTGGCTTCAACTGCCTCACCTTCTGGAGGGCTGACGGTTCGGAGTTCAGGACTGGATCCTTCTAACCACGGATGCAAGTCTTAGAGGTTGGGGAGCAGTCACTCAAGGGGAAACCTTCCAAGGAAGATGATCAAGTCAGGAGTCCCTTCTTCCAATAAACATCCTGGAGCTAAGAGCCGTGTACAATGGCCTTCTTCAAGCAGCACGCCTTCTACAGGATTGGGTGGTCCAGGTGCAGTCAGACAATGTGACCACGGTGGCCTACATAAACCGACAAGTGCAGAGCTGCGATGTCAGAGGTGTCAAGGATCCTCCTTTGGGCGGAAAGACACGCAATGACATTGTCTGCAATCTTCATTCCGGGAGTGGACAAATGGGAAGCAGACTTCCTCAGCAAACACGATCTCCATCCAGGAGAATGGGGCCTCCACCCGGAGGTGTTCGAGGAGGTAACCGGTTGGTGGGGGGTTCCTCACATAGACATGATGGCCTCCCGCGTCAACAAGAAGCTGCGGAGGTACTGTTCCAGGTCGAGAGACCCGCAGGCAGTGACGGTAGACGCAGTGGTGACACCATGGGTGTTCCCATCTGTGTATGTGTTCCCTCCACTTCCTCTCATTCCACGAATTCTACAGCTAGTAAGAAGAACAAGGGTTCTGGCAGTCCTCTTTGCTCCGGAACTGGCCAAAGGGGGCTTGGTACACGGATCTGCTATTGGAAGATCCAAGACCTCTGCCTCTTCAGGATGATCTTCTACTACAGGGGCCGTTCGCCTATCAGGACTTACCACGGCTACGTTTGACGGCATCATGGTTGAGCACTTGATCTTAGCTCGGAAGGGTATTCCGAGCTCTGTTATTCCTAGGTATGGTGTAACGTCTGAACATTACCATCGCAAAAGTATGTGTCTTGGCATGAATCCAAGAAGTTTCCTGTGGTGGAGTTTGAACTGGGGCGTTTTCTCCTATTCTTGCAAGCAGGTGTGGATATGGGCCCGAGATTGGGATTCCTCATAGTCCAGATTTCGGCTTTATCCATTTTCTTCTAGAAACAATTGGCTGCCCTCCCTGAGGTTCAGACCTTTTTGAAAGGGGTTCTGCACATCCAGCCTCACTTTGTGGCGCCGACGGCACTCTGAGATTTGGACGTGGTGTTGCATTTCCTGGAATCAGATTGATTTGAGCCTCTACAGGAGGTTGAGGTCCAGTTTCTCAAATGAAGGCTGTCACTTTGTTGGCCTTAGTTTCTGCGCTATGTGTGTCGGAATTGGGGGCCTTGTCCTGTAAAAGTCCCTGTTTGGTCTTCCATGAAGATAGGGCGGAACTCAGGAACGTCAACAGTTCCTTCCTAAGGTTGTGTCGGCTTTTCATATCAACCAACCTATTGTGGTGCCAGTGGCTACTGACTCCTCAATTGCTTCAAATGCCTTGGATGTTGTGAGGCCTTTGAAGATCTGTGTGAAGAGGACTGCTCGTCACAGAAAATCGAACTCTCTGTTTGTCCTGTATGATCCCAAGAAAATTGTGTGTCCTGCTTCTAAACAGAGGATTTCTCGCTGGATCAGGTTCACCATCCAGCATGCATATTCTACGGCAGGATTGCCGTGTCCAAAATCTGTTCAGGCCCTCTCTACTCGTAATGTGGGTTCTTCCTGGGCGGCTGCCTTGGGTGTCTCGGCGCTGCAACTTTGCCGAGCAGATACTAGGTCTGGGTCGAACACGTTTGCTAAGTTTTACAAGTTTGATACTTTGGCCTCTGATGACATCAAGTTTGGTCAAGCGGTTCTACAGGAACCTCCACGCTCTCCCGCCCGTTCTGGGAGCTTTGGTACATCCCCATGGTACTAATATGGACCTCAGCATCCTTCGGAAGGTCTCCGCTCAGTGGACATAGCTGAGCTAATTAGTGCTATGTAAGCCATTCTCTCCTTAGAAGAGGCAGTAGAGCCTGTGTTAAAAACTAAGGCAACTGTGTTTAAAACATCCCAAAACAGCTGATGGAAATTTTGGGTTACGCCCAGTAGGAAGTTAGAATTCCAAGAAATGGAATTCCAGTTATCCTCGTCCAGCTGGGGACTGTTTAAAAAAAGAAGGGAGGTGGCTCCCAAAGTAGATTCGCAGGTCTTAGATTGGTGCGAAAATCTACATTACTTTTGTTTTCAACATCAATAAATTATGTCACGGGGGGTGTGGCCTGACTGGAAAGGCAGCAGGATAAAGGATCTCCTGCTTATATAGGTCCTTTCTGCCTTTTACATCTGTCCTACGGGCTATTTCGGGCCCTTTCTTGCCCCTCTGTGTGTTTTGTAGGTTGCGGAGCCGGGAGCCATTAATTTGGCTTTTGCAGGTTGCGGCCTACACCCAGATCCAAAGCCGCGAGTAAAGTTGTGCAGTGATCCCACCGCGGACCGGACCACAGCGAGGTAGCGCTGCTACTCACCGAGGCCTGTGCGCCCTGTCCACTCTTGTGCCTAGCCGTGCTGTTGGAGTCGTGTGGAGAGGCTGACTGGGGATCAGCTGTGACCGTGGTGGGAGACACGGAGTGGAGCTGCTCTCCTGGCGTCTGATGCCTGGCCTCCACTCCTGCTCTGTCGACTCCCTCTGGTGGCAGACTGTGCTGACAACATCCTCTGTACTGTTTGACTGCTGCTAGGTTTTTTTTCCCATCCTGCTCCCCTCAATCCCCGCAAGATCCAATTCGAGCTCTTGGGGCATCAGTATAGCTACGGTGTAACAGTCCATGTGTCCAGGACAGTAGCAGGCTCCAGTTGCTTGCTCCTATAAATTACTTTACCGCTCAAGGATGGCACCTTCTTGCGATTACCCATAAACAACTGACCTCACAATGTTTCTGTAACCGATGGCCACTGTGGGTCTGTGCTCACTGATGCCTCCCTATTTCAACACTTCTAAACTTCATCTATGTCGCTACTGGCCTCCTGACCTTGTTCTCTAATCTCCGTAATGTTATGCTGAAGAATGGGCAGAGCTGGAAAATCATCTCATAAGAAAGTTAAACCTCGTCCTCAACAGGAAACCTCTCAAACTGACTTGAGACCTTTTCTTCTTCCTAATCAACTAACATTGAGCCCCAGTCCTGATCATTCAGAATCTTCTCCCATCCTGTCTTCTCCAAGTCCTTCCATGATGGCTTAAACCCATTGTTTAAACTCGTTGTTTAAACCCATAGCAAGCCAGGTGGGCTATTTTCTTCTCTCAGTTCTCCTTCAAACTCTTTAACTGCCAAGGAACCTTCAATCGAAGAGCAGATGCACTTTCTTATTCTTTTTAAATGGATGATTCACTCAATTCCTCTGAGAAACAATTTATTCTGAATCCGGCTTCATTTGCTTCAACTCGTACTGTTCCTCTACCTCCTCCGGGGAGAACTTCTGTAGCACCAAAACTTTGCATGAAATTACTTACGTGGGCTCATTCTTTATATTTCATGGGTCATGCCGGTGGTCTTAAGACTCTCAAATTCATTCAGCGATTCTACTGGTGTCCTCATCTTAAAACGGATGTCCTTGAATTTGTAGCAGCCTTTTGCAAGTGTGTTCAACATAAAAGTCCACGAACATCTCCCTCGGGTCTTCTTCATCCACTTCCAACACCTCAAAAACCTTGGACTCACATCTCTCTGGATTTCATAACCAATTTGCCAGTCTCCAGAGGGCACAACACCATTTGGGTCATTGTGGAATGATTTTCGAAGAAGGCTCACTTCATACCCCTCACCGGTCTTCCCTTTGCTCCTCAGCTATCCAAATTGTTTTACTCATGGATTTTTCATTTGCTTGACCTTCCACAGGAAATAGTTTCTGATCAGGGTCCTAAATTTGTCGCCAAGTTCTGGAAAGCTCTCAGCTCTGTCCTAGGAATCAAGTTGTATTTCTCTTCAGCCTACCATCCCCAGACTGATGGACAGACTGAAAGAGTCGACCAAGATCTGGAAACTTTCTTACGGACGTTCATGTCCCCTGCTCAGGAAGACTGGATGGATTACCTCCCATTTGCTGAGTTTGCATACAATAACCTATATCATTCTTCTACCAATTCCACTACTTTCTTCATTAACTATAGTTTTCTCTTACGTCCTAGAGGATGCTGGGGACTCCGTAAGGACCATGGGGTATAGACGGCTCCGCAGGAGATAGGGCACCTAAAAAGAACTTTGACTATGGGTGTGCACTGGCTCCTTCCTCTATGCCCCTCTTCCAGACCTCGGTTAGATTCTGTGCCCAGAGGAGAAAGGGTACAATGCAGAGAGCTCTCCAGAGTTTTCTGTTTTAAAAGAATTTTGTTAGGTTTTTTATTTTCAGGGAGTCCTGTTGGCAACAGGCTCCCTGCATCGTGGGACTGAGGAGAGAGTAGCAGAGCTGGCTTTACGGTTGGGCTCTGTTTGTAGGCTACTGGACACCATTAGCTCCAGAGGGAGTCGGAACACAGGTCTCACCTGGGGTTCGTCCCAGAGCCGCGCCGCCGTCCTCCTCACAGATGCCGAAGATAGAAGCCAGGTGAGTATGAGAAGGCAGAAGACATCAGGCAGCAGAGGACATCAGATCTTCATGAGGTAAGGCGCGCAGCGGTAAGCTGCGTGCCATTGCTCCCACTATACACACACAAAGCAGCACTGAAGGGTGCAGGGCGCTGGGGGGGGGGCGCCCTGGGCAGCAATATTCCTCACTTCTGGGCATGTTAAAATGGATTAGGCTGTGGAGGCAGTAAATCCAAGAATCCCCCGACATTTTAATAAAAAAAGCACTGGGACCGAAGCCCGCCGTCGGGTGGGCAGGGCTTGATCCTCAGCACTAACCAGCGCCATTTTCTCCACAGAAGCTACATGCTGAACGCTGGCTCCCTGGTCTCTCCCCTGCTGAACTTCACAGGCTGGAAAAAAGAGGAGGGGGGCACATGGCGACGCAGTGAGTGGGAATTGGAATATTATATATAAAAAAGCGCTATCTGGTCATATTTTTCCACAGTGTTATTAAGCGCTGGGTGTGTGCTGGCATACTTTCTCTCTGTCTCTCCTAAGGGCCTGGTTGGGGTTTTGTCCCCTTATAGGTAATCCCTGTGTGTGGGGGGTGTGGGTACGTGGTGTCAACATGTCTGAAGCGGAAGGCTTCTCCAAGGAGGAGGTGGAGCAAATGAGTGGTTTTCCCGTCGGTTGTGCCGACTCAGGAATGGATGGACATGTGGCATATGTTGAATAAGAGGCTTGATAAGGCTGAATTAGGGAGAACATCAGGGGGTCAATCCTTGGATTGGACCGACCCACAGGGCCCATCGGGGTCTCAAAAGCGTCCCTTAACACAAGACACTACTACCGACACAGACTCTGATTCCAGTGTCGACTATGATGAAGTGAAATTACACCCTATGGTGACTAAAAGCATTCAGTGTATGATTGTGGCAATAAGGGATGTGTTGCATATTGAGGATGAACCTTCGGTCCCCGACACAAGGGTACACATGTTTAAGGGAAAGAAACAGATTATAAATTTTCCCACATCTCATGAACTAAATGATTTCTTTGAAAAAGCTTGGGAGACTCTGGAAAAGAGGCCGCAGATCCCCAAAAGAATTTATATGGCATACCCCTTCCCTAAACAGGACAGGGGGCGTTGGGAATCACCCCCCACTGTGGACAAGGCCCTGACGTGCTTGTCCAAGAAGGTGGCGCTACTGTCTCCTGACACAGCTGCCCTTAAGGACCCTGCAGATCGCAGGCAGGAGACTACTTTAAACTGTATTTATTCTCATACGGGTGCTGTGCCAAGACCGACAATTGCGTTGGCATGGGTGTGTAGCGCAATTGCAGCTTGGACAGATGAGCTGACAGATCAATTTGATAATATGGATAAGGATACTATATTCTTAACTCTAGCCCATATTAAAGACGCAGTTTTATTTATGAGGGATGCTCAAAGAGACATTGAATTGCTGGCTTCTAGGGCCAATGCCATGTCTATCTCAGCGAGACGATCCTTATGGACTCGCCAATGGACGGGTGATGCGGATTCCAAAAAACACAAGGAAGTTCTACCCTATAAGGGAGATGTATTGTTTGGGGATGGGCTGACGGACCTGGTTTCCACAGCTACAGCAGGTAAATCAAATTTTTTACCATATATTCCCCAACAGCAAAAGAAAGTACCACCCTATCAGATGCAGTCCTTTCGGTCGCACAAGTCCAGAAGAGGTCGGGGATCCTCCTTCCTCACCAGAGGTAAGGGCAGAGGCAAAAGAGCACCTGTTTCGGCAGGTGCCCAGGAACAAAAGTCCTCTCCGGCTACTCCAAAACCCACAGCATGACGCTGTCCGCACCGGGAGTCCGCACCGGTGGGGGCACGTCTTCGACTTTTCAGCCAGGCCTGGGTCAGCTCAGACCTGAATCCTTGGATGTTGGAAATAGTTTCCCAGGGTGACAAACTGGAATTCGAGGAGGTGCCCCTGCGCCGATTTTTCAAGTCGGCCCTACCAACTTCCACATCGGAACAGGATGTAGTGTTAGCTGCAATTCAAACGCTGTGTATACAGCAAGTGATAATCAGGGTTCCCCTGAACCAGCAGGGAAGAGGTTACTACTCAACCCTCTTTGTGGTCCCGAAATCGGACGGTTCGGTCAGACCTATTTTGAATCTGAAATCCCTAAACCTGTACATAAAAAGATTCAAGTTCAAAATGGAATCACTCAGAGCGATAATAGCCAATATGGAGGAGGGGGAGTTTATGGTGTCTCTGGACATAAAGGATGCGTACCTTCATGTCCCCATATATCCCCCCCATCAGGAATACCTGAGATTCGCTGTACAGGGTTGTCACTACCAATTTCAGACATTGCCGTTTGGACTTTCCACGGCCCCGAGGATTTTCACCAAGATAATGGCGGAAATGATGGTAGTCCTGCGCAAGCATGGAGTCACAATTATCCCATACTTGGACGATCTCCTAATAAAGGCGAGATCCAGAGAGAAATTGCTGAGCAGTGTGGCGCTCTCTCTGAGAGTGCTCCAGCAACACGGTTGGATTCTGAATCTACCGATGTCACAGTTGATTCCGACAACTCGACTAACGTTCCTCGGTATGATACTGGATACGGAACAAATGAAGGTCTTCCTCCATCTGGAGAAAGCCCAGGACATCCAGAACATCAGAGACCTGCTAAAACCGAAAAGGGTGTCAGTTCACCAATGCACTCGAGTTCTGGGAAAAAAATGGTGGCGGACTACGAGGCTATTCCCTTTGGAAGGTTCCATGCAAGGACTTTTCAATGGGACCTTCTGGACAAGTGGTCCGGGTCCCATCTGCACTTACATCGGAAAATAACTCTGTCCCCAGGGGCCAGGGTGTCTCTCCTGTGGTGGTTGCAAAGTGCTCACCTGCTGGAGGGTCGCAGGTTCGGAATTCAAGATTGGATCCTGGTTAACACGGACGCGAGCATCCAAGGATGGGGAGCAGTCACACAAGGAAGAAATTTTCAGGGACTGTGGTCAGACCAGGAGTCCTGTCTACACATCAATGTGTTGAAACTCAGGGCCATTTACAACGGCCTTCGTCAAGCGGTGAGTTTTCTTCGAAACCTACCGGTTCTGATTTAATCAGACAATGTCACAGCAGTGGCTCATGTGAACCGCCAAGGCGGGACAAGAAGCAGAGCCGCGATGGCGGAAGCCACCAGGATTCTTCGCTGGGTGGAAAATCACGTAAGCGCTCTGTCGGCTGTCATCATTCTGGGAGTGGACAACTGGGAAGCAGACTTCCTCAGCAGACACGATCTCCATCCAGGAGAGTGGGGTCTTCATCAAGAAGTCTTTGCAAACATAACGCGTCTTTGGGGAACTCCTCAAATAGACATGATGGCGTCACGCCTCAACAAGAAGCTTTGGAGGTATTGTGCCAGGTCTCGGGACCCTCAGGAAGGGGCAGTAGACGCTCTGGAAACACTGTGGGTGTTCAAATCGGTCTACGTGTTTCCTCCTCTTCCTCTCATCACAAAAGTGTTGAGTATCATAAGGCGAAGAAGAGTACAGACGATACTCGTTGCCCCAGACTGGCCTCGAAGGGCCTCGTACTCAGATCTACAAGAGATGCTCACAGGAGATCCCTGGCCTCTTCCCCAGAGGGAAGTCCTGTTGCAACAGGGGCTCTGTGTATTTCAAGACTTACCGCGGTTACGTTTGACGGCATGGCGGTTGAACGCCGAATCCTAGTGAAAAAGGGGTTCTGGAAGAGGTCATCCCTACTTTAATAAAGGCTAGGAAGGAGGTGACGGTAAAGCATTATCACCATATCTGGTGAAAGTATGTGTCTTGGTGTGAGACCAGGAATGCACCTATGGAAGATTTTCATCTGGGTCATTTTCTCCACTTCCTACAGACAGGAGTGGATATGGGCCTGAAATTAGGCTCTGTTAAGGTACAGATTTCAGCCCTTTTGATTTTCTTTCAGAAGGAATTGGCTTCTCTTCCAGAAGTCCAGACGTTTGTAAAGGCAGTGCTGCACATCCAGCCTCCTTTTGTGCCTTTAGTGGCACCTGAACGTGGTGTTGCAGTTCCTAAAATCACACTGGTTTGAACCGCTTAACAAGGTTGAGTTGAAATTTCTTACCTGGAAGGTGGTCATGTTGTTGGCCTTGGCATCAGCAAGGCGAGTGTCAGAATTGGCGGCTTTGTCACACAAGAGCCCCTACTTGATTTTTCATGTGGATCGAGCTGAATTGAGGACACGTCCGCAATTTTTGCCTAAAGTGGATTATTCATTCCATGTGAATCAACCTATTGTGGTGCCTGTGGCTACAAGTGACCTGGAGGATTCCAGATCCCTGGACGTAGTCAGGGCCTTAAAGATTTATGTAGCCATGATGGCTAGAATTAGGAAAACAGAGGCTCTGTTTGTCCTGTATGCTGCCAATAAGATTGGCGCACCTGCTTCGAAGTAGCAGACTATTGCTCACTGGATCTGTAATACAATTCAGCAGGCTCATTCTATGGCTGGATTGCCGGTACCAAATTCGGTTAAGGCCCATTCCACTAGTAAGGTGGGCTCTTCTTGGGCGGCTGCCCGAGGCGTCTCGGCATTACAGCTTTGCCTAGCGGCGACTTGGTCGGTATCAAACACTTTTGCTAAATTCTACAAGTTTGATATCCTGGCTGATGAGGACCTAGCGTTTGCTCAGTCGGTGCTGCAGAGTCACACGCACTCTCCCGCCCGATTGGATGCTTTGGTATAAACCCCATGGTCCTTACGGAGTCCCCAGCATCCTCTAGGACGTAAGAGAAAATAAGATTTTAAACCTACCGGTAAATCTATTTGTCCTAGTCCGTAGAGGATGCTGGGCGCCCGTCCCAGTGCGGAAACTCTGCAAGACTTGTATATAGTTATTGCTTACATAAGGGTTATGTTACAGTTGAAATTGGTCTTGGACCGTTACTGTTGTTGTTCATACGGTTAACTGGTTATCTATGATCCAGGTTACATGGTATGCTTGGTGTGGGCTGGTATGAATCTTGCCCTTGGATTTCTAAATCCTGCCTTCTATTGTCCATCTCCTCTGGGCACAGTTCTCTAACTGAGGTCTGGAGGAGGGGCATAGAGGGAGGAGCCAGTGCACACCCATAGTCAAATTTCTTTTTAGGTGCCCTATCTCCTGCGGAGCCCGTCTATACCCCATGGTCCTTACGGAGTCCCCAGCATCCTCTACGGACTAGGAGAAATAGATTTACCGGTAGGTTTAAAATCTTATTTTCATCTACGAGTTCCTTCCTTCTAATCTCTCCCACCTCTTGAGGTTCCTGCTGCTGAATCAACTCTTCATCAGTTCACTAAGATTTGGAGACAAATAAATAATGCGCTACTTAATACTTCCCAGAAATAAAAGACCTACGCTGATCGGAAACGTAGGGCTGTTCCTAGTCTCAAAGTGGAAGATCGTGTTTAGATATCCACCAGAAACCTCAGACTCAAAGTTCCTTCCAAAAAGTTTGCTCCAAGATTCATCGGTCCGTATCCTATTAAAAGAGTTTTGAATCCTGTTTCTTACAAGGTGAAACTGCCTCCCTATTTGAAAATTCCCAATGCCTTTCACGTTTCTCTGCTAAAGCCTCTTGTGCTAAATCATTTTCGGGCAGCTTTCCCTTAACCTCCCAAGGTTCAAGCTGCTCAAAATGAGTAAGTCGAGGTTTATAAGTTTCTTGACTTCTGCAAGAGGTATGGTCGTCTCCGGTATCTCATAGATTAGAGAGGATATGGTCCGGAGGAAAGATCTTGGGTGGCTGCAGAGGATGTTCATGCTCCAAGACTGAGTTGTGCCTTTCATGCCAAGAATCCCACTAAGCAGCGTGGGTGTTCGGAGACCACCTTAAAAAGAGGGGTACTGTGAGCATCCGGAGTCTAAACACCGGTTCTGGTCCCTGTGGCCTTCCTCTTAGCTGGCTGGTGTTGCTGCGATGGATAGGAACTACAGCAGCAAGGTCCTCTGGTGCGGCTGCCGGGGGTCTGGAGGCCGGGGTCCAGGTCCTGGGGAGCGGAGCATGGCAGCCGGAGGTGTCTGTTTCCAAGTGTCCTGTTGCTGGAGTGCAGTGTCTGGGAGGCTGAGGCCAGAGGTAGTGGCTGTGTGCTGGTTCCAGATGTGTCCTCTGTGCAGGGATCCACCATGTTGGAGACCAATCCAAGACAATAGGTATCCCAGTTTGTGTCCAACCAATCCGGCTTCCCTTATAAAAAGGGGTTGATGCTTAGCTATGTTGTCAGTACTTCAAGTTACTTGCTGCTGTAAGGTGCCCTGAGCTCTCCGCTCAGACTTCTCTCCTAGTCGTTGTGTATGATTGTGGTCTCATTAAAACTTAATTCCTCTTTCTTCAGTGAATCATTCTTGGTCATTGTCCTCATTGCCTACCCCTCTACATCTTCGGGCCTAAGTCTTCAATCCATGAGTAAGAACTACATTCAGCCACCTTGTTTCCTTCCTTTGCCGATAGCTGCTCCCTCAGTCAATTATCAGTCGTCAGATCCCCAACTCAAGCCAAGCGTGACATGGAAGAAGGGGAATTCCTGGTTTCACTGGATATTAAGGATGCGTATCTTCACATCCCAATATGGCCGCCTCTTCAGGCTTACCTCAAGTTTGCACTGCAGGACAGTCACCACCAGGTTCAGGCCTTGCCGTACGGTTTCTCATCAGCACTGATGGTGTTATCAGGGGTGATAGAAGAGATGTTGCTACAACTCCACAAGCAGGAAGTGAACATCTTTTCATACTTGGACGATCTCCTCATATTGGCTATATTCAGAGCACAGTTGATGGAAAAGATCAGCCTTCCAACACGACTACTCACGGATCATGGGTGGATTCTCAATCTGCAGAAATCCCACCTAGGACCTATGCAGAGGCTTCAGTTCCTGGTAATGATACTGGACACAGTGTCTCAGAAGGTGTTCCTTCCTATGGAAAAGGCAAAGAAAATTCAGACGATGGTACGTTTCATTTTGAAGCTGAACAAAATCTTGGTACATCTTTGCATACGCTTACTGGGAAAGATGATGGCCTCCTACGACGCAATTCGGTACAGAAGATTTCATGCATGACCTTTCCAGCTGAATCTCCTGGACAAATGGTCTGGGTCACATCTGCACATGCGCTAGATGATATGCCATTCACCAAACGCCAGGATTTCCCTCTTATGGTGGTTGCTGATCTCCCTCCCGGAGGGTCGATACTTTGGAATTCATCATTGGATTCTGTTGACAACGGATGCAAGCCTCCATGGTTAGGGTGCAGTGACCCTAGGGGCTCAGTTCCAATGAAGGTGGTCTGATCAAGAGGCTTCCTTTCCGATAAATGTTTTGGAACTCAGTGCGATTTACAATGCCTTTCTGCTGACCTCTTTATATCCTTCAGTATCAGGCCATACAGGTATGGTCGGAAAACGCGCCAACTGGGGCGTACATAAACCAACAAGGAGGTCCAAACAGCAGAGCTGCAATGAGGGAGGTGTCACAGATACTCCTCTGGGTGGAGCGGAATCCCAAGGCCATTTCCGCCATATTAATTCCGAGAGTAGACAGTTGGGGAGCAGACTTCCTCAGTAGACACGATCTGCACCTGGGGGAATGGGGCCTGTACCGGCAAATGTTTCAGCAGATATTTCATCAGTGGGGCTACCGCCAAATTGACTTGTTGGTTTCTCAGCTAACCAAGAAGCTTCTGCGTTACTGTTCTGGGACGAGGGATCCACAGGACACTGCAGTGGACGCTTTGGCGACACAGTGGATTTACCGGTTGGTGTACTTGTTCCCGCCAGTTCCTCTAATTCCAAGAGTTCTCAAAGGACTTAAAGTGACAGGGTTCAGGCAGATCTGATTGCCCCAGACTGGCCCTGTAGGCATTCTAGCCTTATTGCTCGTAGGCCCCTGGCCTCTGCCAGTTCAGGATGATCATCTTACACAAGGGCCGTTCGTCTATCCAGACTTACCACGGCTACGTTTGATGCAGTGGAAGTATATTGGGAGGATTTTTGCCAGTAAAGAGATTCCGGGCAAGGTTATCTCAACTATGTTGAAAGCCGGCCAAATGGTCGCATCAAAACATTACCATCGCATATGGAAAAAATGTGTCTCTTGGTGTGAGGGTCAACCGTATTCTGCTGTGGATTTTCATCTGGGGCATTTCTTGCACTTCCTGCAGGCTGTTGTGGATGTGAGCCTACGTTTAGGCTCCATAAAAGTTCAATTCTCAGCCTATTCTTTTTCTTTCCAGGGAACAATTGGCTGAGAGGTGTCCTTCATATTCGACCACCCTTTGTGCCTCCCACAGCGACGTGAGTTCTCAGTTTGGTTCTGGCCTTTCTCCAATCGGTTTTATTGAACCTTTCCACAAGGTGGCTATGGAGTATTTGACATGGCAGGCTATCGTGTTGTTGGCCTTGGCCTCAGTGAGGCGTGTTTTGGAATTAGGGGCCTTATCCTGTAAGAGCCCTTCTCTGGTGTTTTATGAGGATAGAGCGGTGCATAAAACTCGCTAGACATTCTTGCCTAAGGTGATGTCAGCATTTCATATCAATTGGCCGATGGTGGTTCTGGTTGTCACTGGCACGTCTGTTACACCAATATCCTTGGACGTGGTTCGGGCTTTGGAGATTTATGTCAAGAGGCCAGCTCATCTCAGAAAATCAGACTCGCTTTTTGTTTTCTATGATTCTTCAAAGATTGGTTGTCCTGCTTTGAAGCAGTCTATTGCGTGTTGGATCAGGCTTACGATCCAACAGGCTCACTCTTCGGCTGCTTTGCTGCTGCCGAGGTCTGTTCAGGCCCACTCCACACGGTAAGTGGGTTCTTCCTAGGTGGCTGCCCGGGGTGTCTCAGCTTTGCAGTTATGCTGGGCAGCTACTTGGTTGGGTTCGAACACGCTGTAAAGTTTTAAAGGTTCAACACGTTAGCTACTGAGGACCTTCAGTTTGGTCAGTTTTGATGGGGTCTCAGCACTCTCCCACCGGTATATAGTTTTGGAACTTCCCCATGGTACTAAGACCATCACAGTACCAGTATCCCCTTGGACATTAAATAGGATTTTAATACATACCGGTAAATCCTCTTCTCGTAGTCCGTAGGGGATACTGGGCCCCCGCCTCTGTGCTTTGATATTTTCCAGCAAGAGTTGTTCTTGTGTGTTGTAGTTTGGGGCTGGTTTTGCTGTCCCTATTTTCAAGTTGTGGTTAGTATTGCTATCCTCTTGTTGTGTTGTGTTGTGTTGTGTGCTGGTTCGTTCTCTCACCACTTTCTTGTCTCTTTTCCTCCTTTAAAAGTATGTCCGTCTCCTCGGCACCGTTTTCCTAGAAAGAGTCTACAGGAGAGGCATAGAGGGGAGGAGCCAGCACACTCTGAAGAAGTTTTAAAGTGACAGGCTCCAATGGACCCAATTTATACCCCATGGTACTAAAACTATCCCAGTATCCCCTACAGACTACGACAAAAGGATTTACCTGTAGGTATTCAAATCCTATTTTTTCAGAATAGCAGGGCCATCCTCGGGTGAAGGTATCACTGCGAAGGCGCCGTTTCACATTACAATAACCTTAGTAGGAAATACCCATTTGTATTGTACATTTCCTTGGGTGGAATAGATGCCTTTTGGCCAGCGTCACAGGATAAATATCTGGAAATATCTGCAGATTATCCAGGCACTCAGCTGTGGATGAGGAAGGCAAAGCAGCCTGTAGAATGCGTTCTTTAATATGAAAAAAGTGGACCCTGAGCAGAGTGTCCCTCGGTGCTTGGATAGGGGCCTGGTTGGACTTTGGTAAGTCTATGGATCAATAAGAAGGTCCTCGACAGAATCCTTTTGGTGGAAGTTTCTGAAAAGAGAACCGTGGCATAATCATAAAGCTCAGAATTTGTAACAGAATCCGGAACGCCCATTATTCTGATATTATTTCTCTGAGACCTGTCTTCTAAATCAATGACTTTATCATGAATAGAGACCATGTCTTCCTGAAGGGTGTCATGAGCTGAAATCAGGTCTTTGTGAGACGCAACAATCTCTTTCATGTTAGTCTGTACGAGTGCCAATCTCACTGATACTGGACCTCAAAGCTTGAATATTAGAGTTAAGTTCTGAGGTTAGTTCAGTCCTTCAATGCAGATAACAGAATGTATAGAGCGTAGAGTAACAGGACCATCTAGAGTGTTTTAAGACGTCTTTAGCTATTACAGCTGGGCTGTGCGTCTGACAAGAAGAAGCAGATGATGTTGTAGCGGTCTCAGAAGGACCACCTGAATTCGAGGTACCAAAGAGGTGGACAGGTGGGGCCGATTTGGTACCTTTTTAACCTTTTTTGGAGGCATGATAAGCCGGCAACAAAGAGACTGACCTCTCAGAGATAGGAAAATACAAACGATCTATAAATAAAAGGAGCAGTAGTACGCTGTTAGGTGGTTACATCAAGATGACTCAGTTCAAAATTACATTCTTAGTCGGGGTGATGGGGGTATCTGAGCCAAAATTTCAAGTAAACCTGATGTAATGCAACTCATATAACACAGTAATGACCGAGAAATTCCACTAGAGGTCAGCGTGACCACAGACGTGAAGTACTCAGCACAGAAAAACACAAATGGCAAAATACACTGCTCAAAAAAATCACTAAAATAACACATCCTAGATCTGAATGAATGAAATATTCTTATTAAATACTTTGTTCTTTACATAGTTGAATGTGCTGACAACAAAATCAAACAAAAATTATCAATGGAAATCAAATTTATTAACCCATGGAGGTCTAGATTTGGAGTCACCCTAAAAATTAAAGTGGAAAACTACACTACAGGCTGATCCAACTTTGATGTAATGTCCTTAAAACAAGTCAAAATGAGGCTCAGTAGTGTGTGTGGCCTCCACGTGCCTGTATGACCTCCCTACAACGCTTGTCCCCAACAGTAGCGGAAGCTGCGCACCCATGTTATCTGGAGAGCAAGTACTCCCGCCTGAGCCAAAAGTGCCTCCAAGTCAGGTGTCTGGAGCGTACAGGAAAGACTGGGCGCACATAGCCCCAGAATACAGCCCGTGGCTTCATAGGCGTCACTAGGCTGCGGCAGTGAATGGTGCCCGGAGTGATTGGAGCAAGCGGCTTTAGGGCAGTAGGAGTGGGGGACTTAATAAATTGGGTCTTGGTCCCAGCGGCAGCTGAGAGCTATCAGGTAGGGTAGATAAGAAGCCACTTAGTGAGGAGAGCTCCAGAAACCACGTCTGGATGGACCACGCTCCTCTTATTTATTATTTTATATACTAACAGGGGTGACAGGTGTGGTACATCCCTGCAAAGGCAGATCCAATCTCTTTCTCATCAGACTCTGCTGTCTTCCCTGCACTCTCACTCAGATGTTCACTGCTGCCAGTAGCACACGTATGAGAAGCAGAAGTATGGCGGCAGCTGTATAGATTCTGATATGTAATTCCCTATATCATACTTACTATACACACATCATCCTTATTACTATTGAGAGTATAGAGGTAAGACACTGATGATGGGGATGTAAAAATAAGATTTTAATTACCTACCGAAAATCCTTTTCTCGTAATCTGTAGAGGATGCTGGGGTCCATTTAGTACCATGGGGTATAGGCCGGTCCTTTGGTATTCACTGGCACTTTAAGAGTTTAATAATGTGGGCTGGTTTCCCTCCTACCAGACTCAGTCTAGAAACTGTGCCCGAGGAGACAGACATACTTAAAGAGAACGAAATACACAGATAGTGGTGAGATTCACACCAGCTCACACATAACAAAAAGGAAAGCCAAACTAACCAACTTGGAACAATTCAGCAACAGCCGAACCAACAATACTGAACTAAGTGACAATGCAGTTAGACGAAACACAGGGCGGGCGCCCAGCATCCTCTACGGACTACGAGAAAAGGATTTACTGGTAGGTAATTAAAATCCTATTTTCTCTTACGTCCTAGAGGATGCTGGGGTCCATTTAGTACCATGGGGATGTACCAAAACTCCCAGTACAGGAGGGAGAGTGCTGAGGTTCCTGCAGAACTGATTGACCAAACTTGAGGTCCTCAGAGGCCAAAGTATAAGACTTGTAAAACTTAGCAAACGTGTTCGATCCTGACCAAGTAGCTGTTCGGCAAAGCTGAATAGCCGAGACACCCCGGGCAGCTGTCCAGGAAGAACCTACTTTACGGGTAGAGTGGGCCTGAACAGGTTTTGGAATTTGCCATCCTGCCGTGGATTAAGCATGCTGGATAGTAAGCCTGATCCAGCCTGAAATTGTCTGCTTAGAAGCAGGACACCCAATCTTGTTGGGATCATAAAGTACAAATAGTGCGTCCGACTTCCTGTGACGAGTAGTTCTCTTCACATAGATTTTCAAAGCCTGCACGACATCCAAGGACTTTGAGGTAATTGAGGTGTCAGTAGCCACTGGCACCACAATAGGTTGGTTGATATGAAAAGCCGACACAACCTTAGGGAGAAATTGCTGATGCATTCTGAGCTCAGCTCTATCCTCATGGAAAATCTAGTGGGGGCTCTTGTGCGACAATGTCCCCAATTCTGACACACGTCTGGCAGAAGCCAAGGCTAACATGACCGCCTTCCAAGTAAGAAACTTTACGTCCACCTCCTGTAAAGGTTCGAACCAATCCGATTGCAGGAACTGCAGCACCACATTAAGAGCCCAAGGTGCCATAGGAGGCACAAAGGGTGGTTGGATGTGCAGAACTCCTTTCAAAAAAGTCTGAACCTCAGGGATAGCAGCAAATTGTTTCTGGAAGAAAATAGACAATGCCAAAATCTAGAGCTTGATGGGAACCCAAGCATAGGCCAACATCCACACCTGCTAGCAGAAAGAGGAGAAAATGTCCCAGTTGAAACTCCACCATAGGAAACTTCTTGGATTCACACCAAGACACATACTTTTTCCAAAGCCGATGGTAATGATTAGACATTACTCCCTTCCTAGCTTGGATCAGAGTAGGAATAACCTTATTTGGAATGCCCTCCCGAGCTAAGATCTGGCATTCAACCTCCATGCCGTCAAACGTAGCTGCGGTAAGTCTTGATAGGAAAACAGCCCCTGCAGTAGAAGGTCCTCGCAAAGAGGAAGAGGCCTCGGATCCTCCAGCACTAATGCCAGAAGATCCACGTACCAAGCCCGCCTTTGCCAGTCCAGAGCAATGATGATCACCGGAACTCTTGATCTTTTTATTAGTTTGAGAATCCTTGGGATGACTGGAAGTGGAGGGAACACATACATTGACTTGAACACCCACGGCGTCACCAGGGCATCCACCGCCACTGCCTGTGGGTCTCGTGACCTGGAACAGTACCTCCGAAGCTTCTTGTTGAGGCGAGAAGCCATCATGTCTATCTGAGGTACACCCCATTGGCTTGTTACCTCTGTAAATACCTCCGGGTGGAGGCTCCATTCTCCTGGTGTCTGCTGAGGAAGTCCGCTTCCCAGTTGTCCACTCCCGGAATGAAGATCGCCGCCAGCGCCAGTGTGTATCTTTCTGCCCAGAGGAGGATTCTTGTTCCCTCTAACATTGCAGCTCTGCTCTTCGTTCCACCATGCCTATTTATGTAGTACACCGCTGTGACGTTGTCCGACTAAACCGGAATGGCTCGATCTTGCAGAAGATGAGCCGCTTGTAGAAGGCCATTT
This sequence comes from Pseudophryne corroboree, assembly GCF_028390025.1. Classification (NCBI taxonomy): domain Eukaryota; kingdom Metazoa; phylum Chordata; class Amphibia; order Anura; family Myobatrachidae; genus Pseudophryne; species Pseudophryne corroboree. The sequence goes on from NW_026967494.1 coordinate 2,798,796, forward strand.
GTATATGACCTTTAGTTCCAGAATGTTTATTGGAAGGACCAATTCCTGGCTTGACCACTTTCATTGGAAGTTTTCCCCCTGGGTGACTACTCCCCAACCTTTGAGGCTTGCATCCGTGGTTAGAAGAATCCAAGTCTGAATCCCGAACCTACAGCCCTCGAGCAGGTGCGAAGTTTGCAGCCACCAGAGTAGTGAATTTCTGGCTTTCGGTGACAGGCATATCTGCTGGTGCATGTGAAGATGAGATCCCGACCACTTGTCCAGGAGTTCCAACTGGAAGAACCGTGCATGGAATCTTCCGTATTGTAGAGCCTCGTAGGAGGCTACCATCTTCCCCAGAAGGCGAATGCACCAATGAACGGGTACCCGGGGAGGTTTCAAGACATCCCGGACCATTGATTGGATGACCAACGCTTTCTCCAGCGGTAGAAACACCCTCTGCACTTCTATGTCGAGTATCATCCCCAGGAAGGGCAGTCTCCTTGTCGGTTTCAAATGTGAATTTGGAAGGTTCAGGATCCACCCATGATCCCAGAGTAGTTGTTGAGAGCGCAATACTCTGCAACAGCTTCTCCTTGGAAGATGACTCTATCAGCAGATCATCCACATATGGAATTATGTTCACTCCCTGTTTGAGTAGGAGGAGCATGATCTCCGCCATGACCTTGGTGAACACCCTCGGTGCTGTGGAGAGGCCAAATGGCAATGTCTGGAACTGATAGTGACAGTCCTGTAGTGCAAACCATAGATAGGCCTGGTGTGGTGGCCGGATTAGAATGTGAAGGTACGCATCCTTGATATCCAGGGATACTAGGAATTCCCCCTCCTCCAGACCTGAGATCACCGCTCTCTGAGACTCCATCTTGTATTGGAAAACCCTCAAGTAGGGGGGGTTCAACGACTTCAGGTTCAATATAGGCCTTTCCGAACCATCCGGTTTTGGTACCACAAACAGGTTTGAGTAATAACCCTTGGTTTTTGGGTGAGGTGGAACTGGAACAATGACATTTGTTTGTACCAATTTTTGAATGGCTTCCTGTAGAATAGCACTTTCTGTCAGCGAAGCTGGTAAGCCTGATTTGAAGAATCTGTGAGGTGGGAGTTCCTGAAACTACAGTCTGTACCCCTGGGTAACAATATCCGTCACCCAGGGGTCTAGGCATGATGACGCCCAGACGTGACTGAAATCTTTTAGTGTCGCTCCCATCTGTCTGATCTCCAGGCTGAGAGGTCCACTGTCATTCTGAGTGTTTGGAGGAAGCAAAACCTGGTTTCTGTTCCTGGGAACATGTTGGTGAGGTTATTTGGATCTTCCCTGACCTCCACTAAAAAAGGTGGGAGGGGGATTGGATTTTTTAAATTTTGCGGTCCAAAAGGACTGCAGTGTAGGTGTAGGATAAGATTTCCTAGCTGGGGCTGCTGCAGAGGAAAGAAATGTCGACTTACCCGCAGTCGCTGTGGAAATCCACGCATCCAATGCATCCACAAATAGTGCCTGACCTTTGAATGGCAGGTTCTCCACACTTTTCTTGGATTCTGCATCTGCAGCCCATTGGCGTATCCAGAGTCCTCTGCGTGCCGAGACAGCCATGGAAGTAGCAGGCCAATGTCCTTCATGGCCTCCACCATGAAACCTGCAGAATCCTGTATGTGACGTAAAAAGTCAATGTCGCTCCTATCCATAGAATCTAAGTCTTCTAGTATGATGCCTGACCACTTTACTATGGATTTAGAAATCCACGCACAAGCAATAGTAAGCCTTAAAGCCATGCCTGTAGCAGTGTATAGTGATTTGAGCATAGTCTTAATCTTGCGGTCAGCCGGCTCCTTTAAGGCGGTTGAACCAGGGACAGGTAAAACCACCTTTTTAGACAGCCTAGATACAGAAGCGTCTACTATAGGTGGGTTTTCCCACTTCTTCCTATCCTCTTCAGGGAAAGGGAAAGCAATGAGAATTCTATTAGGGATTTGGAATTTTTTCTCTGGGTTTTCCCAGGATTTTTCAAACAAGGAGTTTTACTCCTTAGAAGCAGGGAATGTAAGCGAGTACTTCTTATTTACTGTAATATAAGATTCCTCTACTTGTTCCGGAACCTTCTCAGAAATATGCAAAATATCCCTAATGGCTTCAGTCATTAGCTGCACCCCTTTAGCAAGGGATGCATTCCTCCCCCCCTGCATATCCCCATCACCGTCCCCTGTATCAGAGTCGGTATCAGTGACAGCTTGCATTATCTGGGTCAGTGTACGTTTTTTTGGGTATGTAGGTGGGGATTTAGATGAAGTAGTGGGAGCTGAATACTTCAAACCCACTACAGATTTTCTCAAAACCTGCGTCTCTTTCTCAGTATGTGACATCCTTGTTGAAATCTGGGATTTTATTCCCCTTAAATAATCCACCGATGGGGGTTCGGATTCAGAAGGCTGAGACAGCACATTGCAGTCCTGAGTACATGGAATAGACTCCTCAGGAGAAGATACACACTCTGCAGCACAGGACACAGAGTCCTTAGACATGGTAATGTGGATATACACACTTACACACACACACACACACACGCACACACACACACAGGAAAATGTCAGACACAGTTTCCCCCAGAGTACCTTCAGAGAGTCACAGAGTATAAGGAGCCAGCCACACAGCGCCCCTGTAGACAGTTATTATGATAAAAGCCCGGCGCTGACTAACTTACCTTAATAGGGAGGGCAGCGCTCCCTGTCAGTGTCCTAGTTCCTATGATCTGCAGGGAGAAAATGGCGCTGGTGAGTGCTGGATCCGCTGAGAGGAAGCCCCGCCCCTTGTAATGGCGCGCGGCTTCCCGCACTAATTGTTTATACTGGCCTGAGGATTTTAGTGATAACAGGAGGATTAGCCCCTGTTAGCTGCATGACCAGTGTAGGGTTTATCCGCTGCTGGCTCAGGACGCCCCTCAAAGCGCCTACACTGTGTGTTGCTGAGGCTTCCTGGAGCGCAGCTTGTCAGAGCTGCGCTCCCACCCTTGTGCCGCCATATCTGCCGGCGACTCGCTAACCGGGAAGCCGGCACTGTACTCGCCACTCTTCTTTCTTCTGGCTTTGTTAGAGGGTGGCGGCCATGCTGCGGGAGTGAGTAGTCGCCTCGTGGGCTTGCGATCAGCACCCTCAGGAGCTCAGTGTCCTGTCAGCAGAGTAGAGAACCATTAACTCTTCAGGAAGTTGGTTCCTACTCCTCCCCCTAAGTCCCATGAAGCAGGGAGGCTGTTGCCAGCAGCCTTCCTGTAACCTAACTATCTCTAGAAAATAAAAAACTAAGAAAACTCCTAGGAGCTCCCCTAGCTGTGACTGGCTCCTCCGGGCACATTTTCTAATCTGAGTCTGGTAGGAGGGGCATAGAGGGAGGGGCCAGCCCACATTATTAAACTCTTAAAGTGCCAGTGGCTCCCAAAGGACCCGTCTATACCCCATGGTACTAAATGTACCCCAGCATCCTCTAGGACGTAAGAGAAAGAAGATTATAACCTAGCAGATGATGATGATGATTGCAGGGGTATCATATGGTGTATTGCATGTAAAATACCTTGTTCCACACCTACTCTGCTGTAGCAATATACCTTATATAAGGGTAACACTTGTACAGGCTTACCAGCGTATGAGTACACACATAAAGGAATGCTACCTTACCAATGCTTCCAGGAGTAATGTTAGGAGACATTTCTCTGATCCATCAGCTCATATGACTGATGTTATTGTTCATCTAGAATATCCAATTCATACAATATGTTCCCCATCCATTGTTTTACATTGGTGCTGACATAGGACTTGGCGAGTGACTACATCTCCATTTATACTTCATGGTTAGTTACCAGTACAAGAGAGAGATATATTTAAGTCTTATTATAATATTACATTTGTTATTGTGCGTGTTCTCAGGAGGGTGGACACAATGATAGTCTGAGACACAATATTATAAAGCCTTCATTAAAAGTTATGTTTTATTATACACACACATTTATAATTAAGTGTCCCAGACAGTCGTCTTCTATTGTTTACAAGATTAATATTGTTACAGAAAATGTCACATTTCCATAATGTATTTTATTTCCAGCAGATGGACACACAAGCAGGAATATCTCAGAAGGACATCTAATGTTATCCCCGGATTGTGAAATAAGAGATAATGACAGTATACAGGATTCTCCTGGAGATAATCCCATTACCCCAATTGTACATCCAGCTCTATCAGCTGATCCCCCTGATCCTGGGAAATGTTCTGCTGATCACTCTGATATTGGTGCATCTGTTACAGCTCTGACAGTAGATACAGTGTTTCCGTGTTCTATAGATGCCAAATGTTTTTCACAGAACACAAAGCTTATTACCCATCAGCCAGCTAAGGCAGGTGAGAGGCCATTTCCATGTTCTGAGTGTGGGAAATGTTTTACACAAAATTCACAACTTGTTACACATCAGCAAAGTCACACAGGTGAGAAGCCATTTCCATGTTCTGAGTGTGGGAAATGTTTTGCATCGAAATCACATCTTGTTATACATAACAGAAGTCACACAGGTGAGAAGCCATTTTCTTGCTCTGAGTGTGGGAAATGTTTTACATGGAAATCACAACTTGTTACACATCAGAAAAGTCACACAGGTGAGAAGGCATTTCCATGTTCTGAGTGTGGGAAATGTTTTACACACAAATCAGATCTTGTTATACATCACAGAAGTCACACAGGTGAAAAGCTGTTCTCTTGCTCTGAGTGCGGGAAATGTTTTCCACGGAAATCACATCTTGTTAGACATCGCAGAAGTCACACAGGTGAGAAGCCATTTTCTTGCTCTGAGTGCGGGAAATGTTTTTCACGGAAATCACATCTTGTTAGACATCAGAAAAGCCACACAGGTGAGAAGACATTTCCGTGTTCTGAGTGTGGGAAATATTTTTCACGGAAATCACATCTTGTTAGACATCACAGAAGTCACACAGGTGAGAAACCATTTTCTTGCTGTGAGTGTGGGAAATGTTTTACACGGAAATCAGATCTTGTTATACATCACAGAAGTCACACAGGTGAGAAGCCATTTCCATGTTCTGAGTGTGGGAAATGTTTTGCACAGAAATTAGATCTTGTTATACATCACAGAAGTCACACAGGTGAGAAGCCATTTCCATGTTCTGAGTGTGGGAAATGTTTTACACACAAATCAGATCTTGATGTACATCACAGAAGTCACACAGGTGAGAAGCCATTTCCATGTTCTGAGTGTGGGAAATGTTTTGCACAGAAATCAGATCTTGTTATACATCACAGAAGTCACACAGGTGAGAAGCCATTTTCTTGCTCTGAGTGTGGGAAATGTTTTACAAAGAAATCATATCTTCTTACACATCAGAGAAGTCACACAGGTGAGAAGCCATTTTCTTGCTGTGAGTGTGGGAAATGTTTTACACGGAAATCCCAACTTGTTACACATCAGCAAAGTCACACAGGTGAGAAGCCATTTCCATGTTCTGAGTGTGGGAAATGTTTTGCACAGAAATCAGATCTTGTTATACATCACAGAAGTCACACAGGTGAGAAGCCATTTTCTTGCTCTGAGTGCTGGAAATGTTTTACAAATAAATCACATCTTGTTAGACATCAGCGAACTCACACAGGTGAGAGGCCATTTCTATACTCTGAGAAATAAATCAGCTATTGCACACAATAAACATCACTCAGGTGAGGAACCATTTTAATCTTCTGGAGTATTCTCATCATTGCCATGCGTTGTTCTTCAAGGTTCTTATCCTATCTCCTATGCTTTTTGCAATATACATGTTACCACTGGGTGAAATAATCAGATGGCATGCCATCCTCTACCACTGCTACGCCGATGACCTGTCTTTTGCTCCAGGTACTGAGAACCCAGTAACAATCCTAAATGGTTGTCTAGCTGAGCTCCAAGTGTGGATAATGCCAGTTGATTGTGACTCAGTCCTGGTGAAACAGGTCCTTGTGATAGAAGCTCACCAACAAAGGGCAGGGCTACAGCTCAGCTTTGCAAACCAACTAGACTTGCGCTTGGGGGTTCAGAGTTACAAAATGCTGATCCTGTGTGGAATCTTGGTGTCCTGGATGGTGGAGTGACACTTAGACATTGGTATCTGCCACAATCAGATCCTCATCTGAGGAACATAGCCAGACTCCAGCACTTTATTCCCGCAGAAGATCTACCTACAGTCATACGTGTACTTGTATCATCACGCATAGACAACTGCAATGTCCTCTACCTGGGTCTCCCAGCAAAATAATTGCACCGCTTGTACAGAATGCAGCAGCCAGGCTGTTACCTAACCAGCCCTTTCCTGCCACATAACACCCATTCTCTGCTCCCTTCACTGGCTGCTTGTAAGATGGTGACTATTATATAATCTTACCGACTTTCCCAGCCCTACATGACCAGGGTCCATGGTACCAGAAGCAGCTTCTTCCTCCTTACTGCCCTGCTTTCTTCCACCTGCAGATAAAGGACTGTTACCAGCAGTACAAAGAATCCCCAAGAAGTTCTGAGATGAGAGAAGGGGAGACATGGTGGTGGCACTAGTGCTGTAGCGGGGGCTGCCGGAGGCACTGTCTATAGGTAATATTGTCCCCAGGCAGCGCTAAGGTGTCAGAGTGGAGACAGGGCAATGGCAGTAATGGGGGGGAGGCGGGGTTGGTGGCAGTAGCTGGAGGGGAAGGTGGCATTTGGGGAGACAGGGCGGTGGCAGTAGTGGGGGGAGATGGGGTGGTGACAGTAGTGAAAGGAGACAGGGTGGTAGTGGGGGGGAGACAGGGTGGGTGGCAGTTGTGTGGGGAGACAGGGTGGTGGCAGTAGTGGGAAGGAGTCAGGGCGGGTGGCAGTAGTGGGGGGAGACAGGGCAGTGGCAGTAGTGCTGTAGCGGGGGCTGCCGGAGGCACTGTCTGTGGGTAATATTGTCCCCAAGCAGCGCTAAGGTGTCAGGGGAGACAGGGCAGTGGCAGTAGTGGGGTGGGTGGCAGTAGCTGGAGGGGCGGGTGGCATTTGGGGAGACAGGGTGGTGGCAGTAGTGAGGGAAGATGGGGTGGTGGCAGTAGTGGAAGGAGACGTGGTAGTAGTGGGGGGAGACGGGGCCGGTCGCAGTTGTGTGGGGAGACAGGGTGGTGGCAGTAGTGGGGAGGAGTCAGGGTGGGTGGCAGTAGTGGAGGGAGACAGGGTGGTGGCAGTAGTGGAAGGAGACAGGGTGGTAGTAGTGGGGGATATGGGGTGGGTGGCAGTTGTGTGGGGAGACAGAATGGTGGCAGTAGTGGAAGGAGACAAAGCAGGTGGCAGTAGTGGGGGGAGACAGGGCTGATGGTCACAGTACAGTACCAGGGGCTGCTGGAGGCAGTAAAGAGGTGTATGGGTCCCGCACAGAACCAGTTGATAATTAGACTTAATGATGATTATGCTTCCTTATTTATAATTAATCCCTTGTATGTGTTACTGTTATTTGCTGTGTCAGCCTTTATGTGTGTTCTGTGTAATAATCCTGAAAGTAATGCTGCTACCGATCTCATCATTTGTGGTAACTTGGAAAAGATGAGATATGAGGTGCACTCTGGAAGCTTATAGGGGGTTAATCAGAGATGATCGCAGATGTGACATCACGCAGCCCCTGGTAAATGGTCCTGTCCCGCCCACGTTCACGTCTCAGGGATGCGGCCACAATGTGTGTGTCTGCGCATGTGCATATTGCCACCACCAGCAAACTGCTGCGGGCAGCTATTGCGGCTGGGTCTGAATGGCCCCCATAGGGTTTTGGCTCTCATGATATGAATCTGTTTTACTTACCTGCAATACTATAATGTAACTTGAATTGTTTCTGTGCTTTAAAGGATATTTTATCCATGTTGTGCAGAGTAAAGTATACTGCTCCAAAAAAATAAAGGGAACACTAAAAAAAAAACATCCTAGATCTGAATGAATGAAATATTCTTATTAAATACTTTGTTCTTCACATAGTTGAATGTGCTGACAACAAAATCACACAAAAATGATCAATGGAAATCAAATTAATTAACCCATGGAGGGCTGGATTTGGAGTCACACTCAAAATTTAAGTGGAAAAACACACTACAGGCTGATCCAACTTTGATGTAATGTCCTTAAAACAAGTCAAAATGAGGCTCAGTAGTGTGTGTGGCCTCCACGTGCCTCTATGCCCCTCCTACCATACTCAGTTTAGAAAATGAGCCCAGAGGAGCCGGTCACAGCTAGGGGAGCTCTACAGAGCTCTTTTAGTAAAATCTAGAGGGAGGAGCCAGCCCACATTGTTAAACTCTTAAAGTGCCAATGGTTCCTGGTGGACCTGTCTATACCCCATGGTACTAATATGGACCCCAGCATCCTCTACGGACTACGAAACAAGTATTTACCGGTAGGTATATAAAATCATCTAAGAAAAAATGGTCTATAACAATTAGGGGTAATCCTTATTATTCACTATTGTAAAATATTCCAACGTTTTGGAACGCACAGCCGTATTCCTTTGAGCCGGTGGAACGCATATTAAGGAGATGCGAATCACAGGCGATCCCATTTTGATGTTTGAAACGTAAAAACGTAACATACGGGCAATAGTGGAACGCATGGGAAGGGAAGTGCGTCACCTGGTGGGCCGAATCTCATTGGCTTAGTTATTTAATTGAAAGCACGTCCCATTTAGATATCTTTGGAGCGGACACATTGGCCCTGGTCATAGGCTTAAATCCTCTGACATTCATTGGCCAGTGGTTATGGTTGCCATGACAACCCGAAAAAACAGAAGTAAACATCATTAATGCCATGGAAATTGTACAATGTGACTGTTTATTACATATCAAATGGTGACTGTACCAAGCTTCAATGGTCAAAATGTACATTTAGTTTATGGATTATCCTCATTTTCCAAAGTAATATATGTATCTGCCTAATTGAATTAGGAGTGGGCGGGACTATAAAGAGTTTAAATAGATGGCTCTGGGATCTGACACACACCATCACCCTGAGAAAGACTAAAGCAGTCGAAACGCGTTGGTGGGGTGGTTGTTTGGACACCCAGACCTGTACTTGTGGCATCCAGCAGAGTGGTGAGAATAGATGGGCCCTTTTTGTTATTTATCCGCTCAGCTGTGATTTTGTTTCCATTGACCCAAGTCAGGCCATTTTGGTGTGCCTGTGTGTTTTATGTATTTATACCCATTAAATACCGTTTTTACCACTATATGGTTGTTTTTTTGGGAGCTACATTACCTGTGTGGAAAAGAAACCGCTACGGGAATTTACAACATGGGTTTCAAGTAAGCTTATGTGTAAGCCTGGCTAGTTACCTTATCAGCCTATAAAGAACTAATCTTTTGTAAAGCCTGAGAGATATGGCTGTATAAACTTGAGAGTGAGCATTTATAGAATGATATCCTTTGCACACCTCAGGTGGTCCTGTTACACACACTGCTCACGGAGTGGGGGTTCTGTCTCACCTGCACCCACATTTTATACTATATTTTATAAAGAAATACTACACATTGGTATTTTTTTTTTTTTTTTTAAATTCATGGACGTTGACCTGTGGGAATATCCTTGACCGTGTGGGGGAGATAAAGAAACAGCTACATGACCATATACAACTTGTCTCAAGTAAGCACACGTGTAAGCGTGATATTCTCCTGATCTTTTAAGTGTGAAAGATTTTGAATATATGAAGCAACGATACCTTTATAAGCATGGAATTTGCTGTCTGATGTAAGCTTATGAGTGAGCATCAATCTTCTCTGACCGTCTCACGTTTCTGGTGGTCCCGTAATGTCCATTTCATGTTCACAAAGTAAAAGATTTCTGCTGGATTTATCTCCATTCCCCATTATTAATTTGACACAATGGATTTTCTTTCTATGTTTTCTATTTACATATGGTCATCCATTGGGAAGAGACTGTATATTCGTGAATTATAAAGAAATAAGAAACGGAAACCGTGAACATCATACAAGGACATTTCGTATTATAAGTATCTGGTACCCTTCTTTGTTTGGCGCATGACAGTATCCCCCTCTTTTGCATTGTATTCCCTGTTGTTTCCAGTCTTCATAACACTGGAAGAGATTCTTGATTGCTGCCTTCATTGTCCAGCTCAGGTGTAAACTATTCCCTTCTTTTGAATGGGCTTCACACCCCGAGTTCTTCCACACTCTGGTAGACAAGTGGGAGTTACTGAAGATAGATCTCATGCCATGCCATCCCGTCAGAACAACAAAGTTCACGCATACGGGTCAAGAACAAAGGATCCCAGGACAACCTTTGTGGATGCCCTATCAGTGAGATGGGAATTTCGTCTGGCCTATGTGTTTCCACTGATCGCCCTGTTTCCCAGGGTGATGCAAAACAGGGAAAGGGCGCCGTGATACTAATAGCTCCGGCTTGGCACAGAAGACATTGGTACACAGATCTGCTGAGGATATCGATGGATGCTCCATTTCTACTTCCTCAACATCCAGATCTACTGTCTCAGGGTCCTTGCTATTACAAGCACCTGGATCAACTGTCTTTGACGGCGTGGGGAGACTTCCATTCTGAAAGCAAGAGGATTCTCACAACTGCTAATTCAAACAATGCTTAAAGCAAGGAAACCATCCTCCACTCGCATTTATCACCGAATATGGCAAGCCTATATTCAATGGTCCAGTGACCGGAAATTTGACCCTAGGTCTTTCAGAGTTTCCAGAGTCCTAACATTCCTTTAGGCAGGAATGGATAAAGGTCTACAGGTGGCTTCCTTGAGAGTTCAGGTGTCAGCATTGTCTGTATGGTTTCAAAAGAAAATTGCTAACCTACAGGATGTGTGCACTTTCTTCCAGGAAACGCTTCACATCCAACCACCCTGCAGTGCCTTGGGATATAAGTTTAGTCCTAAAGGCATTTCAAGTTGCTCCATTTGAACCACTAAAGCAGGTGGATCATAAATGGTGGACAGCTAAAGCTCTCTTTCTACTGGTTGTTGCTTCAGCTAGAAGAGTGTCAGATTGAGGGGCATTATTATGTCGCTCCTTTTCTGATTTTTCATCCAGATAAGCGGTTCTTAGAACCAAATCTTGTTATCTTCCTAAGGTGGAGTCTAAATTCCACCTTAACGAAGAAATTGTTGTCCCGGCCTTCCAAGGGCCGGACCTTTCTGTGGAAGATGTATCATTGGACATAGTTCGTGCCTATATGATTTACGTGGATCATATCAGTGCCATCAGAAAGACAGACACTCTCTGTTCTCTATGGATTTTACAAGAGAGGATGGACTGCTTACAAGCAGACACTGGCGAGGTGGCTTCAGATGACGATTTCAGAAGCATATTCTCAAGCTGAACTCCCTATTCCGGCTAATATCTCTGTTCACCCTACACGTAAGGTAGGTACATCATGGGCAGCACAACGTAGTGCTTCAGCTAAACAGATATGTAAGGCAGCCACATGGTCTTCCATTAACACATTCATTATACATTATGCCTTTGATACCTCAGAACGCTGAATTCAGGCGAAGGATTCTCCTGTCCAATCAGGAGCCTCCCCACCACTAAATTTGCTTTAGGATATCCCAATGTTATCCTGTGGATAACCTGTGGACACTGCATGAGAAATAATAGTTATGGTAGACTTACCGTTGATAACTCTATTTCTCCTTAGTCCACAGTATCCACAGGGATCCCACCCTGATGCACCTGATTTGAGGATCCTTTCACCTACTAACATCTTCCTTCTTGTACAGAAGGGTGTGCATGTGTGTTCTTCTCACCTGATTAGGGCTTTCTATGATGCTCCTGCCTTGAGCTTTGGAAAAGAACTGAATTGCCTGAGCCAGGAGGCGGGGATTTAGGGGACTGGCCCATTGCATTCTGGAAGTCCGAAAGCCTTTGATCGTTGGTACCAATGCACTGATGCTACCTCATATCCCAAATGTATATCCTGTGGATACTGTGGACTTAGGAGAATTAGAATTGTCGACGGTAAGTCTGCCATAACTACATATATTTCTGGCATGGTGTGGCTGCTTGCTGGGGCACAGGCTTGAGGCTCCTCATGCCACGTGACACAATGCTTAGGATATATCTGGTGCAGACCCTGTCATGTATCCACATGCTCCTTGTACAGCTGGCCTCAGGGAATTGGCTAATGACCGGCTCCTGTTACTGAGTTGGCAGCATCTGAGTCTTGCTACCGTCGTCTTAGGTATATAATACATTTATTGAGCTTGTGTATGGGAACCAGCATTCAGAATCCTGCACCTTCCCTGCTGATTACCTGTCCCCTGGCACTTGGATGATGGCCTTCTCTGGCTTCTGATCCATGGCCTTAAGGGCACACCAATGATTCGTAATGGAAGTATCTTCAGGAGCATCCACATCTAAGTAGAAGGACAGGGCCTCTTGCAAAATTCTGGTGCCTACAGCATCCATTAATATATAATCCTGCAATCTCCAAGGTGGTAAAGGAGGAGTAGTGGGAAAAGGCGACCAGGACCCTATCAGAGGGGTGTGATCAGACCATGAAATTACTGTCGGTAGAATAATTCAAGCGACCAGGTTCTGGGATACAATGTGATAAATATGGAGACTGACACAGGACATTTCATAAAGGATAAGCATTTATTTCTCTAAGTTACAACAATGAGAACCTGCAAATAACAAGTTATACTCAGTTACAGTAATAGCAAGAACAAATTAGAATAATCAGCTCTTATCTCAGATGTTTCATGATCTGTCCCAGATGATGGTCATCGATGAAGTAGTTTAAACAATATAGTTCAGTCGCCCTCAGGGTCCCTCTTTATTAAACTGAGGTGGGTTTATAGAAGTCTGTATCTGCTGTAGACAGAAGTAAATTCAATCAGAACTAACCTGATATGTGTAAGTCTCTAGGCTTTATACTATGCAAGGATACACTAACATTGTCTTACCAGGTATTACATTCAGGTCTGTGATGCTGGGTGCAGTAGTCATTCAGTATAACATAATTTATCTTATCCTGGACAACTGTCCCCTTTCACCTACTTATGTATACAATACCCCAAACATCTTACTAGACAGTTTCCATCTGAGATGTTGATAATAGGAACATATATCTATTATAATTAGCCAGCCTAAAAGCTGTGTATATTGGAGGTCATTCCGAGTTGTTCGCTCGCAAGGCGATTTTAGCAGTATTGCACACACTAAGCCGCCGCCTACTGGGAGTGAATCTTAGCTTCTTAAAATTGCGAACGATGTATTCGCAATATTGCGATTACAAACTTCTTAGCAGTTTCAGAGTAGCTTCTGACTTACTCGGCATCTGCGATCAGTTCAGTGCTTGTCGTTCCTGGTTTGACGTCATAAACACTCCCAGCGTTCGCCCAGACACTCCCCCGTTTCTCCAGCCACTCCCGCGTTTTTCCCAGAAACTGTAGCGTTTTTATCCACACGCCCATAAAACGGCCTGTTTCTGCCCAGTAACACCCATTTCCTGTCAATCACACTACGATCGCCGGAAAGAAGAAAAAGCCGTGAGTAAAAATACTATCTTCATAGCAAAATTACTTGTCGCAGTGCGGACATTGCGCATGCGCTCTAAGCGGAAAATCACTGGGATGCGAAGAAATTTACCGAGCGAACGACTCGGAATGAGGGCCATTCTTCCCACTCACTATGTCCTTCACAATAGGTCAAAGGTAGAAGACAACTGTGGATCTATGTTTCTAACTGGTTTCTTAAGCACTAATCATAATAAAAGTACATAAATAAAGTAATAAGGTCATACGTATACAGAATGGAGTTACACATGGACAAAATGGCATCTAAAAAGTAGTAACTAATATCACCCTATATTGAAATATATGAATGTAAGGGATCAATTGTAATGACCTAGAAGAAGGTCTATTCTCTAATATGACCTGTGTACAGCAGAGTAATAAGTATAATCACGCACACCTGGATGTCTAATTCTCCAAGACTTCATCATAGAGGTCATATTCAGCTAATAAAGGGAGCATGAGGAAGCTGAGGAACGTGCGGCATTAATGGTCTGTTCATCAATAGTGGAGGATCTATCAAGATGAGGACAGGAGCAAGAGTAACATCTCCCATAAGGAGAAGTGCAATTTCTTGTAGCTTTTGAAAAAAAAAATATTTAAGAAATCGGGGCTGTCTGGGATGAGGGGCATAGAGAGAAGTGAGGGTGACATATTTATAATGGATTTTCCCAACTAGAATCCAATATCTACCATTGCAATCCACCCACTTGCTGTCCAGGTGAAAGGGGCAGGATCTATGGGAAAGGATGGCTGCACCACAGGAGATAGAGCATGCTGGGTAGTTATTGGTAAACTGAGGGGGAGAGTGCAATGGAACATGTGAGCCCTGAATGGCTACCACCGCCGCCTTCTGGTCAGCTAAATATTTTAGTGAAAGACGTCTCTTATGAGGTGAATTAAGAACTCTTACATTAAGACTTAAAAACGTCGCCGTGATAGAGAGAGATCAGATCATGGAATGAAACATCTAGGATCATCTGTGTAAAGTCAAGTAGAGTGTAGGGCGTGTGCATACTTCAAATCTATCAGACAGAAAATATAAAATAGGGAACAAAAATGGGAGACAAAAAGAAATAGCGTTCATAAAGGAGCTAGAGATTCCGTCACCAGGCTACCGTGACAGAAAAGTAGAAAAAGGTGGCGGTCGGGCCTGAAAGGGAAACCCACCGACTACCCCAAGTAGCCATACGAGAGGCAAAATCTAGTCATCATAGTAACAATTGTACAAAGAAATACCAAATCTCAATGTAACCAATGTATCCAAAGGAGGTAAAGGCCAAGAACATGGCCTGATATCCAATGTAGGTTCCACCAACACCGTTATAAGGGCAACGAATCAGTCATGCTTTGCCTGAACACCCAAACATTCTAGAAAGGTATTATGAAACGTAACAGTGGAAAGATTATCAGACCATATACTATATAGCAATTAAATAGCACAGGAAATTAAGATAACGAGATTTATGGTAAGAACTTACCTTTGTTAAATCTCTTTCTGCGAGATACAATGGGCTCCACAAGGATAGACATTGGGGTGTAGAGTAGGATCTTGATCCAAGGCACCAACAGGCTCAAAAGTTTTGATTGTTTCCAGAATGCATAGCGCCGCCTCCTCTCTAACCCCACCTCCCTGCACAGGAGCTCAGTTTTTAGTTAACCAGCCCAATGCAGTAGCAGGTAAAAGAGACGACAACAGTTAGTAGCCACATACACCACACTCTCACGACAGGAGAAAGTGTCAGCGGCTAATGCCATACCAACCCAAAAAAAGCTAAGTGCGTCAGGGTGGGCGCCTTGTGGAGCCCAGTGTACCTCGCAGAAAGAGATTTAATAAAGGTAAGTTCTTACCATAAATCTCATTTTCTGCTGCGGGGTACACTGGGCTCCACAAGGATAGACATTGGGGATGTCCTAAAGCAGTTCCTTATGGGAGGGGACACACTGTAGAACCCGGCTTTCAAAGGAAGCATCCTGGGAAGCGGCAGTATTGAAGGCATAGAAACTTATGAACGTGTTCACTGAGGACCACGTAGCCGCCTTGCTCAATTGTTCAAGGGTCGCACCACGGCGGGTCGCCCAATAAGGTCCAACAAGCCGAGTAGAATGGGCCTTAATGTTAGCAGGAGCCGGAATGCCAGCCCGAACATAAGCATGTGCAATCACCATTCTAATCCAACAGGCCAGGGTCTGCTTGTGAGCAGGCCAGCCATGTTTGTGAAAACCAAACGGAACAAAGAGGGAATCAGACTTCCTGATGGAAGCTGTCCTCTTCACATAGATACGGAGAGCCTGTACCACATCCAAAGACCGCTCTTTGGAAGACAAATCAGGATAGGCAAAGGCCGGAACCACGATCTCCTGATTAAGGTGGAACGATGAGACCACCTTATGTAAATACCCGGGACAAGTCCTAAGAACCGCCCGGTCATGGTGAAAAATCAGATTGGGGAACTACAAGACAAGGCACCCAAATGCGACACTCGTCTAGAAGAGGCAATAGCCAGTAGAAACAAGACCTTAAGAGAAAGCCACTTAAAGTGCACCAATTCAAGTGGTTCAAAGGGAGACTCTTGTAATGCCTCCAAAACCACCGACAAATCCTAAGGAGCCACAGGCGGGACTTAGGGAGGTTGAATCCGCAAAACACCCTGAGTGAAGGTATGTACATCAGGTAAGGTTGCAATTTTTCTCTGGAATCAAACCAACAAGGCAGAAATATGAACCTTGATGGAAGCCAGATGCAGGCCTAAGTCTAGGCCCTGCTGAAGGAAAGCCAAAAGCTTGGCTGTACTAAACTTGGAAGCGTCATGATTGTTAGATGCGCACCAAACAAAGTAAGAATGTCAGACCCTATGGTAAATCCAAGCAGAAGCCGGTTTCCGGGCCCACAACATAGTCTGAATGACCGCCTCAGAAAATCCTTTAGCCCTCAAGACGGAAGCTTCAAGAGCCATGCCGCCAAGCCCTAGTAGACACAGGGGCCCTAAACGAGGAGATCTGGTCGTTGTGGAAGTAGAATGGGACGCTCTAGCGAGAGGCCCTGGAGGTCTGAGAACCAGTGCCATCTGGGCCACGCTGGAGCTATGAGAAGCAGGCTTTCTCCTTCCTGCTTGAACTTCCGGATTACCCTGGGCAGAAGTAACACCGGAGGGAACACGTACGGCAGCCGAAAGGTCCATGGAACCACCAGCGCATCCACGAATGCTGCTTGAGTACTTGGCAGACAGGCTGTTTTAGCAGATGCCAAATCAGCCACTCTCTTATTAAGGTCCTCTCCGAAAAGGATAACTCCCATAAAAGGTAGTACCTCCAGGGTTTTCTTAGAGACCAGATCCACAGACCAGGACCGCAGCCATAAAATACGGCAGGGCAGAACGGACGTAGTAGAAGCCTTGGCCGCCAGGATACCGGCATCAGAAGCCGCCTCCTTAATATAGTGAGAAGCTGTGACTATATACTATAAGCATTGCCGAGCATGGTCAGAAGAGATTTCAGCTTCCAACTCCTGGGCCCACGCTTCAATAGCTTCTGCAGCCCATGTTGCTGCAATAGTGGGCCTATGCGCAGCACCCGCTAGGGTGTAAATCGCCTTTAGACAATGACTACCCTCCACACACTTATCCGTAGGCTCTTTTAGAGACGTGACGGTAGTGCTGATGAGACCACCATCCTTGCCGCATGTGAATCCACTGGCGGAGGCGTTTCTCAATTTTTACTCAGCTCCGGCGTGAGGGGATAGTGAGCAAGCAGCTTCTTGTGAGGCTTGAACGTCTTTCCTGGATTTTCCCAGGATTCCTGATGTTTATCAACAAGATGATCAGAAGGAGGTAAAACTTGTTTAGCCACCTTCTGACGCTTAAACCTGTCCGGTTTCTTAGGAGGAACGGACGGCTCCGGGTCATCCGTAATTTGAAGAATGATCTTGATAGCCTCCAATAAATCAGGAACATCCACTTGTGAAACACCATCCCCATCAGGAGCATCCAGATCGGTATCTGTGGGATCAGTATAAACGCTATCTTCATCAGACGAGCTGTCAGGGACAGCAGTGGATTGTGAGGAAGTAATGACCCGCTTGGATGACCTCTTGGTCTTAGGCGGCCGAGGGTTAGACTTCTTAGTAGTCAGGGAATGGCTCAATTGTTATAACTGAGTGGACAATTGATCTGCCCACGACGGATTAACCGCGGGGACCATGAACTGTTGCACCGACACAGGAGGTCCCATAGGGGGCGTTAGTCTGGTAACTTGCATAGTCAGTAGCGTGGAGAAGGTAGCCCACAGTGGGTCATTCTGAACCCCCGTTGCTACCGTCCCACTGGGGGGCAAGGAACCCCCAGAACCAGAACCTTCAGCTACTACGTTTTCCTCAAATGTGTCTGCAGCTTCATCACCACTCCCGGTGGGATCAGCCACAGAACCGTTACCCTCAGTAGCGGACATGTTATAAATCGCAATATAAGGTAACACAGTATAATATCAGCAGCACAATACCTGAACCGTGCAGTGTATTCAGCACAAACAGGAATTCAGGAGAGATATGGTGACTAAAATCACAGAGAAAAATACACACTAAGTATATCTTGTGAACAACCTATATTAATAATAAACCTGACGCACCTAGCCCCCACAGGTTATAGAATATAGGGATAGCAAGCTGAGTGAGAAACACGAAATGGAGGTCACACAGCAGCCAGATGCACACATATAGTCACAGTTGTACAATGAAGAAGTTATGACAGGCAATAATACTGCACTGGACTAGCCATACAATGAGATATAGCTATACAGATAATAGATATAACAATGCACCGTAAAGACTGGATGTATATCACAGGGTACTTGTACTAAATAACCCTGACTAAATGCACTTTTTCTTACACTGTCAGCAGACATGTAGAATACTTAAGTGTCCTGTAAAAAACACAGCGCTGACATGCAGGCGGCTTTACAGAGGAGGATTTGCCCAAGCAGTCCCAGGAACAGTGTTGCTGTGTGTAATGGCGTCCAAATACTGACTGGGAGAGAGAGAGAAAGATATGCAGCTCCAGGGCGGGAACATTTACTCTAAGTGGCGCCCTGGGGAAGGGGCTAAAGGTCCAAGCCTTATCCCTCTGCTGGACTTCACCACCGGTACTGTGGGCTGCATAAAAATGGCTTTTGAGAGAAACTGACCTGTGCCCTTGCCCTGGTGGTCTAATGGGGTCCCTGTACTGCCACAGTGTCAATGCCAGCACGCGCGGCCCGCCTCCCACTGGCAGCGCCGGATCGTGATACAGTGTGGGTCCCGCGAGCAGTACCCACTTACCTCCTCCCAAAGTGCGGCCACACGATCCAGGAGAGTTTCGGCCATGTGTGACTGACCAGAAGAAAACCGGATCCTCCGCTGTAGGTACTCGGCAACCAGGGCGTGGGAGTGTACAGCGCCACTGGGGGAGAGATGAAGCTGCAGCAGGAAATGTCTCCTGACATCTAACCTCTGCTGCAGCCCTTGTAGACTTCTTTTTTCAGCAAAAAAGCTTTTTTCTTAGGGCTGCTGGAGCAGCCCCCCTGTAACGTGCCTGCTATTGCAAGCACCGACTACAAAACTGAGCTCCTGTGCAGGGAGGCGGGGTTATAGAGGAGGCGGCGCTATGCATTCTGGGAACAGTCAAAGCTTTTGAGCCTGTTGGTGCCTCGGAACAAGATCTTACTCTACACCCCAATGTCTATCCTTGTGGAGTCCAGTGTACCCCGCAGCAGAAAAAAAAGATACGTTTTATACCCATAACAAGAGCAAATAAATCTGGCCTAAAAATAGATCCATGCCCAGTAACTTAGTCCCAGTTGGCACATGTTAAAGTAGGAAACAAACTCTGAGTGTCTGCAGCAGTCTTACTCCTTTAGCATATTACTTCGAGACAGAAGACAACTCCTCCGGGATTGGTTTAGGTAAAGTGTCATGAAGGGCTGTCAACAGGAGTGTCCCACTTTTTCAGAATAGCAGGGCCATCCTCGGGTGAAGGTATCACTGTGTAGGTGCCGTTTCGCATTACAATAAGCTTAGTAGGAAAGCCCCATTTGTATTGTACATTTCCTTGGGTGGAATAGACGTCTTTTGGCCAGCGTCACAGGAGAAATATCCAGAAATAGCTGCAGATTACCCAGGCACTCAGTTGTGGATGAGAAAGACAAAGCAGGCCGTAGAATTCGTTCTATAATATGAAAAAAGTGGACCCTGAGCATAGTGTCCCTCGGTGCTTGGATAGGGGCCTGTTTGGACTTTGGGAGTCTATGGATCCTATCAATAAGAAGGTCCACGGCAGAAGCCTTCAGTGAAAGTTTCTGAAAAGAAGACCGTGGCATAATCATAAAGCTCAGCATTTGAAGCAGAATCTGGAACGTCCATTATTCTGATATTATTTCTCCGAGACCTGTCTTCTAAATCAATGACTTTATCACGACTAGAGACCGTGTCTTCCTGAAGGGTGTCGTGCTGAAATCAGATCTTTGTGAGATGCAACAATCTCTTTCATCTTAGTCTGTACGCGTGCCAATCTCACTGATACTGGACCTCAAAGCTTGAATGTTAGAGTTAAGTTCTGAGGTATTTCAGTCCTTAAATGTAGATAACATAGAATGTATAGAGCGTAGAGTAACAGGACCATCTAGAGTGTCCTAAGACGTCTTCAGCCATTACAGCTGGCCTGTGCATCTGACAAGAAGCAGATGATGTAGTGGTCTCAGAAGGACCACCTGAATTCGAGGTACCGAAGAGATGGGCAGGTGGGGCCAATTTGATACCTTTTAACCTTTTTTGGAGGCATGGTAAGCCGGCTACAAAGAGACTGACCTCTCAGAGATAGGAAAATACAAACAATCTATAAATAAAAGGAGCAGTAGTACGCTGTCAGGAGGTTACATCAAGATGACTCCGTTCAAAATGACATTCTTAGTCGGGGTGACGGGGGTATCCGAGACAAAATTTCAAGTAAACATGATGTAATGCAACTCAAATAACACAGTAATGACCGAGAAATTCCAATAGAGGTCAGCGTGATCACAGACGTGAAGTACTCAGCACAGAGAGACACAAATGGCAAAATATGTACTGAATTGAACATATATGTTTCTTTGTGCCCTTGAGAACGATCCCACTGTTATACATTATAGGTAGTAACACTGTCCTAACGTGTGATACGCTATGGATAGTAACAAAGTGGTCATTGTAAGACATAGTGGTTACCAGAAAAGGCCTCTTAGGTTGTATGCAGTACTAACACTCTGCAGGGAGCACTTACAGTAGGTTGTAAGCAGTAGTAACGCTCTGCAGGGAGCACTTAGGTTGTATGCAGTAGTAACGCTCTGCAGAGGGAACTTAGGTTGGAAGAAAAAAAGGCATTTGGTTTCCCCCAGCACCCTGAATGATAACAGTAACCAGATATAAATCCCACATAATAATAGAATTCAGAGATCTTCGTTACACATATTTGCACAAATGTGTGGTTAAGCCCCAATGCCGCATCAAGGCGTCTCTGTATATTTGGGGACCCTAGCGCTATATCTAGGTGCAGGGTGTGGCACCCCAAAACACCAGAATGAGCCAGAAAGGACAGCGTGACATACCAGTGAAAAAATTATAGTGTTAATAAATTAGTATTAAGGAAGCCGAAGCTATAGAGAGGTTGATACAAACATGAAATGTAATTAAAATAGAGAAATAGTGTTAAAAAATTAATAAGTGAAAAGTGTTTATAGAATGTAAAGGTATGCCACACTAAAGCCATCCAGCTCAGCCAGTCCAGAGGCACCACACCTCACACCTCCATTACCCCAATCTGGGTCTAATATTAACCAGCAAGGAGTCACATGATAATGGCTCCTTACTACAATATGTCTAAGCTAAGAGCCACCTACCTTGGAGCAACCCCATAATGCTCCATGTGGCATGTCAGGACCTGCACCTCCTCCTAATGCAGGAACCTCTCTGCCTCTCACAACAGACATATATATTGGTAGATGCTCAATTAGCTTAGTGATATCATTCAAGCGCTCCCTTTCGAGCACCTGAATGATATCACTTAGCTAATTGAGCATCTACCAATATATATGTCTGGAACTTAGGTTGTATGCAGTAGTAACGCTCTGCAGGGAGCACTTAGATTGTATGCAGTAGTAACGCTCTGCAGGGAGCACTTAGGTTGTATGCAGTAGTAACGCTCTGCAGGGAGCACTTAGATTGTATGCAGTAGTAACGCTCTGCAGGGAGCACTTAGGTTGTATGCAGTAGTAACGCTCTGCAGGGAGCAGCTGTAAACCAGTTTTTTTTTCTGAGATCACAATCCCGTTGTGAAAGGATCTCATAAATTTGATAAATAAAATGTGTTTAAATCCGTTTTATATTTCACTTGCTTATATCAGTTATTACTCTACCCATATACCCATACATAGGTAGTGCTGGTATATACATTTTCTCATACGTCCTAGAGGATGCTGGGGTCACCATTAGAACCATGGGGTATAGACGGGATCCGCAGGAGACATGGGCAGTTTAAGACTTTCAAAGGGTGTGAACTGGCTCCTCCCTCTATGCCCCTCCTCCAGACTCCAGTTTTAGAATTGTGCCCAGGCAGACTGGATGCACTACAGGGTAGCTCTACTGAGTTTCTCTGAAAATACTTTTGTTAGGTTTTTTGTTTTCAGGGAGATCTGCTGGTAACAGTCTCCCTGCTTCGTGGGACTTAGGGGAGAGAAGTAGGAACCACTTCCAGTGAATTCAATGGCTCTGCTTCTGGCTACAGAACACCATTAGCTCCTGAGGGTGCTGATAGCTGGGTACGCCTAGATGCTCACTCCCTCAGCCGGCCGTCACCCCCTTTACAGAGCCAGAAGTTAGAAGACAGGTGAGTAGCAGAAGAAAAGAAGACTTCTACAGTGACGGCATTCTGAGGTACAGCGCAGCAAACGGAACGCTGCGCGCCATGCTCCCACACATAACAGGCACTGCAGGGTGCAGGGTGCAGGGCATAAAATCCTCCTTTAACACTGGCACATAAGGGCATATAGGCGGTCATTCCGAGTTGTTCGCTCTGTAAATTTCATCGCATCGCAGCAATTTTCCGCTTAGTGCGCATGCGCTATGTCCGCGCCAGGTAAATTTGCTAAGAAGTTAGGAATTTTACTCACGGCTTTTTCTTCGCTCTGGCGATCGTAATGTGATTGACAGGAAGTGGGTGTTACTGGGCAGAAACGGGCCGTTTTATGGGCATGTGGGAAAAAACGCTACCGTTTCTGGGAAAAACGCAGGAGTGGCCGGAGAAACGGGGGAGTGTCTGGGCGAACGCTGGGTGTGTTTGTGACGTCAAACCAGGGACGACAAGCACTGAACTGATCGCAGATGCCGAGTAAGTCTGGAGCTACTCAGAAACTGCTAAGAGAGGTCTAATCGCAATATTGCGAATCCGTCGGTCGCAATTTTGATAAGCTAAGATTCACTCCCAGTAGGCGGCGGCTTAGCGTGTGCAAAGCTGCTAAAAGCAGCTTGCGAGCGAACAACTCGGAATGAGGGCAATAGTGCGGTGGCACTGTCCTAACCCCCGCCAGTATAAAAATGTAGTAACCCACACTGAGGAGAAGCGCGCCATTGCGAGGACGGGACTTCTTCCTCAGTCAGCCAGCACACTACTCAGCGCCATTTTTCCCTCCTTCCATGCAAGGACGCTGATCCTTCCTTCACCACTGTATCAGGGTGCAACATTAAATTAGTGCTGTGTATATTTCTGTATATACTGTTATATGAATAAAAGGGTGCTGCAGGCAGGGGCGGATTGGGACCGGAAACCAGCCTGGGAAATTTATGGAAGCAGCCCTAATAGGGGTGGTGTCTGTTGAGGGGATGGAGTCTGTCAAGTGGGCGGAATTACTGCTCAAAGGGCCTGATAAAGCGCTGGGACAGAAAGTGCGCGGCGCAAAATTTTACGGGTGTGGCTTCGTGGGGAAGGGGCGTGGCCACATAATCGTGCCAATTCATGATTTCACTGAACTCAAATCTCACTTGAAAATCCTGAGGCTTCAACCAAATCCAGAATCTGATCCTCCATTCATCCCTAATGATCCCCGTCTCTTCTACAGCACGACATGCCAGTGATGCTGTATCACATGACCCTGCTCGTATCATCATCATCATCATCAGCATGTATGTAGCCTGTCAGCCTGCATGTGTCACTATCATGCAGCAGCAGCATGCCCATATCATACACATGAGCATGGCAGCACTAGCATCCCCCGGCGGGCAGCACCGGTGCCCAATGTCACCACACAGCACATAGTGGCACCATCCTGTATATAATATGAAGTACTGTACCACTGTCTGTGACTGACAATTGTACTGTGAATGGAGCTGGATACACTCACTTCATTCCTGACCTTTATAAAGTGCTGGAATCACTGTTGCTGGCTCCAATGTGTTGGTTTGACGCAGAAGTATTGCTGTAGCCAGGGCCGGTTCTAGACCGTTCGGCGCCCCGGGTGGAAAGTGGGGGCGTGGCTTCATATAGGGGGCGTGGTCAGTTACGCCCCCTGTACAGTGGAGTAGCGCCGCTGAAAAAAAACCCCAAATACTTACTATCCCCGTTTCCGACCGCTGCAGATCTCCGACGGCGCCGCTCCTTTCCTCGGATGATAGACACTAGAGGTCAATTATGACCCCTAGCGTCTGTCACTCCCACAATGCTGTGCGGTGCGCGATGATGTCATCGCGCACTGCACAGCAAAGGTTCTCTACATGAAGGGAGACTAGATGCGTAGCATCTAGTTTCCCTTCACAGCGGGGGACAGCGGGACCAGCGGGGGACACATCGGGCAGCGGGGGGCACAGAGTAGCGGATCTTGCCATGGTGTGGCGCCCTCCAAATGGTGCCGGCGCCCCCTGGAAGGCGGCGCCCCGGGCAAAAGTCCTGCTTGCCCGTGGCAAGATCCGCTACTGGCTGTAGCAGCAGGGTGCCTGACATATCATGTACATTTGCTACAACATGATGCCACAGAGCAATCGGAAGATGGGTTATAGGTGGTCGGGAAGTGGGGGGTTAAGCAGCCAGCAATGACTGGGGGTATGAGGAGGAGAGAGGGAGGCAGGGAGGGGCAGAGTGAGCAGGGAGAGGGGAGTGTAAGACTGGGACTAGAGGAGAGAGGGAGTCAGGGAGGGGCAGAGTGAGCAGGGAGAGGGGAGTGTAAGACTGGGACTAGAGGAGAGAGGGAGGCAGGGAGGGGCAGAGTGAGCAGGGAGAGGGGAGTGTAAGACTGGGACTAGAGGAGAGAGGGAGGCAGGGAGGGGCAGAGTGAGCAGGGAGAGGGGAGTGTAAGACTGGGACTAGAGGAGTGAGGGAGGACCTGTCCTGCAGTCTGGGACATACTGTACAAGCTGACAGCCAGACAGGAGACTCACTGTAACTACAGAGAGGTGTGACACCACACAAGAGGGATAGCAGGATTACACCACAGCGCCCGCACTACTGCCATCTGCTGCTCATTACCTACATTCAGCTGCTGGCTCCAGAGCCGAATTGTCCCTGGGGTCTCGTAGCCTCCGAACGGGCCGATTCCAGTGCTGGAAGGCGGGCTCCGCTAGCACCACGGCTGCCCCGGGTTTGCTGTTATAGTACTGTCAGAACCGCCCAGGTTGGCCCCGCCCCCCTCCTCTGGGAGCACAGAAAGCTGCCGGTGAAGGGCGGAGCTCCGAAAGGCATCACTAATCAAATGGGCGGGATTTAGCAGCTAACTCTCCCACCCACTGCCCTCTCTCCTGAGCCGCAGCAGACAGTCATCCACAAGTCCGCGGCCCTTGGTGTGCAGGTAGCGCCGGGCCTGGCTGCCGCGAGCGGAGCTAAGCTCCGATCACGGCAGCCGGCCAGCATGGGGGATGACGGCAGCCACGGAGGGGACATACGGACCAACCAAACGGAATCTGGTCCAGTGTCTCGGCGTGCCAATCCGCCGCTGGCTGCAGGTCTCTTTGTTGTACAGTTCTCTGCTACTAACGCAGGGTTGTGAGCTGACAAAATCCTCTCTGTGTCCCTTGACAGAGTTTACATGATGAGAGTTCACACGGCTGTGCGACATGTGCAGTCCCTCTGTTACCACTCGGCACATTACTTCTCTGATTAATGGATCTGTCCAATATAAGCCCCGGAGTGTCTGTGGGGTGTTTGCACATGTATGTAGCATGTCTGACAGGGTGGTCTTCCCCTGAGGAAATGTTAGTAGGGACACATATATATGTGTAAATGTGTGTATATATATAATGTGGTGGACCTTCCGACACCACTAAAAACGTGTATGGGTGAAAACATTGAGTGATAATATGTCTGAGTCTCAGGCACATCCTGGAGACAGTCTGTGGAAGAGGTGTTTTTCCAAAGTTTTCTTTTTCATCCACACCAGACCCCTCGGGGTCTCCTAACATTGTCTCTGTAATGCACACTGATACCGACACAGACTCTGAATCCTGTGTCGACACTAGTTTTCCAGAATGATTCCGACATTAACTAGAAATATTCAGTACATGATTGTAGCTATAAGACAATACGGAGTACCCTCCTGTACCAACAGAAGAAGGTTTACCTATATAAAGAAAGAAAAGGAAACCTTTTCCTTCCTCTCGTGCTTCACAAGGGAATTCAGGTTAGCCATTCCCAGCGGTAGACAGGGGGAGTCACCGCCCATTTTAAGAAGGGTCCTCTCACGGTTAATAAGAAAGTGACTCTGCCTGTAACTGGGACATCTGTCCTTAACGAGCCGACAGACCGCACGTTGGTGTATACATTAATATTTACTTATACAACCCATGAGACTTTACTCAGGACTACATTGCATGTGCGTGAATGAGTAGGGCTATTGCAAAGTGCTCTGATAATTTTATCATCCAGTATTGACGCTAGCTATGGTTGAGATTCTCCTAACGTTAGATCATATATAGTATGCTACGACATCCATGCGTGGAGCCATGACAGAGAATTCACCAGTGGAAGGCGCTTCCTGCTTCCAAAATAGATTATGGAGTCTCTCCCGTACTCGAGGGGAGACCTTGTTTGGTAGCGTCCTGGATGATTTGGTCGGCAGCTGCCACAGGGGAGTTGTTTTTTCTGCCCTTTGTCCCTCCACAAAATAAAAAAAATACAAAATCAGCCCATGTGGTACGAAAGAAGTAAAAAGTTTCCCTTTCTTTGCATATAGAGGTAGGGGAAGAGGAAGAGGTCCACCTCTTCAGGATCACAGGAGCAGAAATCATCTCCTGCTTCTGCCAAATCTACTGCATGACGCTGGGACTCCTTTGCGAGGGTCCGCCCCAGTGGGGGAGTGCCTGACATTTTTCAGTCAGTTCTGGGTTCATTCTGGCCTGGACCCGTGGGTTTTACAAATAGTGTCCCACAGATGCAAACTGGAGTTCAAGGCGTTTCTCCACACCGATTTTAAATCGGCCTTACCAGTTTCTCTCCCTGACAGGGAGGTAGTAAGCGCAGCCATTCAAAATTGAGTCAGGATCAGGTCATTACCCTGATTCCCTTGTTCCAACAGGGGGGTAAATTTACTAAGGTGAGAGATTTTTAGAACTGGTGATGTTGCCCATAGCAACCAATCAGATTGTATCTATTATCTTCTAGAAACAGCTTGACAAATGTTAAGTAGAATCTGATTGGTTGCCATGGACAACATCACCAGTTCTAAAAAAACTCCCACCTTAGTAAATTTACCCCTGGGAGTGGTTTTTTTTATTCAAGCCTCTTTGTGGCTCCAAACCTGGACGCCTCAGTCAGACCGATCCTAAATCGAAAATGTTTCATTTTCTACCTGAAGTAATTCAAATTCAGGATGGAATCTCTGTAGGCAGTAATCTCTAGTCTGGATAGACATAATGGATGCCTACTTACATGTTCACATTTATCCTCTAAGGATTGCCTGAGATTTGCAATTCAGGATTGTCAATACCAATTTCAGAAGTTGCCGTTTGGTCTATCCACGGCTCCGAGAATTCTCACCAAGGTAATGGTGAAAATGATGGTTCTCCTTCGCAAGCAATTGTCACGAACCGGGTATCTGGACGCCATTACTTGCCTTTTAGATGTCTCCTGAAGCTGGCTCAGCGTTCCAGGGCCGGATTTCATCTGTAATACTGAGGTCCACATTCTGCATCCCTCTCTTGTCACCCTGAGACGCTGTCACAGCGGTGCCATGTTTACTTTCTGAATGGCGTCTACCGTCCTCCGCGCCCTCCGCCGCCGTTCCTGTGTTCCAGTATACAGGTTATCAGAGTGGCGCCTCATGCCTGCCGCAGCCTCCGCTGTCGTCCGCGTGGTTCTGGTGGGCAGTCATCAGTCTGGCGTCTCCTGTCCTCTGCGGCCGGCGCCGCCATTGCTGCTAAGTTTCCACATGGATTACCAAACCAACTTTCCCTCCAAGTACCAACATGGGCGCAGCCATGTTGGATTCCTTCACATGTTCAGTTTCCACCAATTCGCTGCTCCACTGAAATCTGCATAATTGCCTAGCCAATTCCTTCCTTGCTGCAGGTATAAGTATCCTGTGCCTGAGCAGGGAAGGCGTCAGTGCTTTGGTTGTCAAACCTAGTTCCAGTCTCTCTCCTGTGGTTGTTTTCCAGGTTTCAGTTCCTGTCTCCAAGCTTGCACTAAAGAGACCCGCTCCAGTCTATCACCTGCGGTGCAGCCTGACTCTCCAGTCCTCTGTGACTACTCCAATTCCAGTTACAGATTCACCTGCTTCCAGCACTCAAGCTTCCAGCAGAGATCAGCTTCCCTTAAAGCACCGGTATTATTATTTCATCGCTCTCAAGCTTCATATTTCATTTGTATTTCATCGCTCTCAAGCTTCATATATCATTTGGCTGCTTCCATCCAGCACTCACTCCGTGTCTACATCTGACTGGTTCCAACCAGTACCCACAGCAGCCACTTCATCTTCAGCAGTCCAGCTTCCCGAAGAACATCAGCTGGTACGATCCTGGGTTATTCCCACTACTACAGTCGGGCCTGGTAAGGACTTTCCATCTAGAGGACAATAAGAACTGTACCCATACTACCAGAGCCCTGTGGCCACCCTGTAGTACCCAGGAACTGTGATATGTTATTGCTGATCTTACGTATTTCTTTTATTACTGCTGTGTTGCATGGAGTTTGTTAATAAACATCATTGACTTTTATCTTAATTGTCGTGGTCACGCCTTCGGGCAATCTTCCTACATGTAACTTACATGTCCAGGGGTCTGATACAACCTTCCAGGTTTCACTACAACTCAGCCTCTACAACTGAGGCTGCCTCCCGTCAGCTCAGGCCCTCAGTTGTGACAATAGGGGCCTACAGTAAGTCAGTAAGGAGGCAGAAGCTGCTTCTGGTACATGGACCCTGGTCATGTAGGGGTGGGAGAGTCAGTAAGATTATGTAATAGATGCCTACAGTAAGTCAGTAAGGAGGCAGAAGCTGTTTCTGGTACATGGACCCTGGTCATGTAGGGCTGGGAGAGTCAGTAAGATTATGTAATAGGGGGCCTACAGTAAGTCAGTAAGGAGGCAGAAGCTGCTTCTGGTACATGGACCCTGGTCATGTAGGGCTGGGAGAGTCAGTAAGATTATGTAATAGGGGCCTACATTAAGTCAGTAAGGAGGCAGAAGATGCTTCTGGTACATGGACCCTGGTCATGTAGGGCTGGGAGAGTCAGTAAGATTGTGTAATAGGATGCCTACAGTAAGTCAGTAAGGAGGCAGAAGCTGCTTCTGGTACATGGACCCTGGTCATGTAGGGCTGGGAGAGTCAGTAAGATTATGTAATAGGGGACTACAGTAAGTGAGTAAGGAGGCAGAAGCTGCTTCTGGTACATGGACCCTGGTCATGTAGGGCTGGGAGAGTCAGTACGATTATGTAATAGGGGCCTATAGTAAGTCAGTAAGGAGGCAGAAGCTGCTTCTGGTACATGGACCCTGGTCATGTAGGGCTGGGAGAGTCAGTAAGATTATGTAATAGGGGCCTACAGTAAGTCAGTAAGGAGGCAGAAGCTGCTTCTGGTACATGGACCCTGGTCATGTAGGGCTGGGAGAGTCAGTAAGATTATGTAATAGGTGACTACAGTAAGTCAGTAAGGAGGCAGAAGCTGCTTCTGGTACATGGACCCTGGTCATGTAGGGCTGGGAGAGTCAGTAAGATTATGTAATAGGGGCCTACAGTAAGTCAGTAAGGAGGCAGAAGCTGCTTCTGGTACATGGACCCTGGTCATGTAGGGCTGGGAGAGTCAGTAAGATTATGTAATAGGGGCCTACAGTAAGTCAGTAAGGAGACAGAAGCTGCTTCTGGTACATGGACCCTGGTCATGTAGGGCTGGGAGAGTCAGTAAGATTATGTAATAGGGGCCTACAGTAAGTCAGTAAGGAGGCAGAAGCTGCTTCTGGTACATGGACCCTGGTCATGTAGGGCTGGGTGAGTCAGTAAGATTCTGTAATAGGGCCCTACAGTAAGTCAGTAAGGAGGCAGAAGCTGCTTCTGGTACGTGGACCCTGGTCATGTAGGGCTGGGAGAGTCAGTAAGATCATGTAATAGGGGCCTACAGTAAGTCAGTAAGATCATGTAATAGGGAACTACAGTAAGTCAGTAAGGAGATAGAAGCTGCTTCTGGTACATGGACCCTGGTCATGTAGGGCTGGGAGAGTCAGTAAGATTATGTAATAGGGGCCTACAGTAAGTCAGTAAGGAGGCAGAAGCTGCTTCTGGTACATGGACCCTGGTCATGTAGGGCTGGGAGAGTCAGTAAGATTATGTAATAGGGGCCTACAGTAAGTCAGTAAGGAGGCAGAAGCTGCTTCTGGTACATGGACCCTGGTCATGTAGGGCTGGGAGAGTCAGTAAGATTCTGTAATAGGGAACTACAGTAAGTCAGTAAGGAGGCAGAAGCTGCTTCTGGTACATGGCCCCTGGTCATGTAGGGCTGGGAGAGTCAGTAAGATTATGTAATAGGGGACTACAGTAAGTCAGTAAGGAGGCAGAAGCTGCTTCTGGTACATGGACCCTGGTCATGTAGGGCTGGGAGAGTCAGTAAGATTATGTAATAGGGGACTACAGTAAGTCAGTAAGGAGGCAGAAGCTGCTTCTGGTACATGGACCCTGGTCATGTAGGGCTGGGAGAGTCAGTAAGATTGTGTAATAGGGGCCTACAGTAAGTCAGTAAGGAGGCAGAAGCTGCTTCTGGTACATGGGCCCTGGTCATGTAGGGCTGGGAGAGTCAGTAAGATTATGTAATAGGGAACTACAGTAAGTCAGTAAGGAGACAGAAGCTGCTTCTGGTACATGGACCCTGGTCATGTAGGGCTGGGAGAGTCAGTAAGATTATGTAATAGGGGCCTACAGTAAGTCAGTAAGGAGGCATAAGCTGCTTCTGGTACATGGACCCTGGTCATGTAGGGCTGGGAGAGTCAGTAAGATTATGTAATAGGGGTCTACAGTAAGTCAGTAAGGAGACAGAAGCTGCTTCTGGTACATGGACCCTGGTCATGTAGGGCTGGGAGAGTCAGTAAGATTATGTAATAGGGAACTACAGTAAGTCAGTATGGAGGCAGAAGCTGCTTCTGGTACATGGGCCCTGGTCATGTAGGGCTTGGAGAGTCAGTAAGATCATGTAATAGGGGCCTACAGTAAGTCAGTAAGGAGGCAGAAGCTGCTTCTGGTACATGGACCCTGGTCATGTAGGGCTGGGAGAGTCAGTAAGATTGTGTAATAGGGGTCTACAGTAAGTCAGTAAGGAGACAGAAGCTGCTTCTGGTACATGGACCCTGGTCATGTAGGACTGGGAGAGTCAGTAAGATTGTGTAATAGGGGCCTACAGTAAGTCAGTAAGGAGGCAGAAGCTGCTTCTGGTACATGGACCCTGGTCATGTAGGGCTGGGAGAGTCAGTAATATTATGTAATAGGTGACTACAGTAAGTCAGTAAGGAGGCAGAAGCTGCTTCTGGTACATGGACCCTGGTCATGTAGGGCTGGGAGAGTCAGTAATATTATGTAATAGGTGACTACAGTAAGTCATTAAGGAGGCAGAAGCTGCTTCTGGTACATGGACCCTGGTCATGTAGGGCTGGGAGAGTCAGTAAGATTATGTAATAGGGGTCTACAGTAAGTCAGTAAGGAGACAGAAGCTGCTTCTGGTACATGGACCCTGGTCATGTAGGGCTGGGAGAGTCAGTAAGATTATGTAATAGGGGCCTACAGTAAGTCAGTAAGGAGACAGAAGCTGCTTCTGGTACATGGACCCTGGTCATGTAGGGCTGGGAGAGTCAGTAAGATTATGTAATAGGGGCCTACAGTAAGTCAGTAAGGAGGCAGAAGCTGCTTCTGGTACATGGATCCTGGTCATGTAGGGCTGGGAGAGTCAGTAAGATTGTGTAATAGGGGCCTACAGTAAGTCAGTAAGGAGGCAGAAGCTGCTTCTGGTACATGGACCCTGGTCATGTAGGGCTGGGAGAGTCAGTAAGATTCTGTAATAGGGGCCTACAGTAAGTCAGTAAGGAGGAAGAAGCTGCTTCTGGTACATGGACCCTGGTCATGTAGGGCTGGGAGAGTCAGTAAGATTCTGTAATAGGGAACTACAGTAAGTCAGTAAGGAGGCAGAAGCTGCTTCTGGTACATGGACCCTGGTCATGTAGGGCTGGGAGAGTCAGTAAGATTGTGTAATAGGGGTCTACAGTAAGTCAGTAAGGAGACAGAAGCTGCTTCTGGTACATGGACCCTGGTCATGTAGGGCTGAGAGAGTCAGTAAGATTATGTAATAGGGGCCTACAGTAAGTCAGTAAGGAGGCAGAAGCTGCTTCTGGTACATGGACCCTGGTCATGTAGGGCTGGGAGAGTCAGTAAGATTGTGTAATAGGGGCCTACAGTAAGTCAGTAAGGAGGCAGAAGCTGCTTCTGGTACATGGACCCTGGTCATGTAGGGCTGGGAGAGTCAGTAAGATTATGTAATAGGGGCCTACAGTAAGTCAGTAAGGAGGCAGAAGCTGCTTCTGGTACATGGACCCTGGTCATGTAGGGCTGGGAGAGTCAGTAAGATTATGTAATAGGGGCCTACAGTAAGTCAGTAAGGAGGCAGAAGCTGCTTCTGGTACATGGACCCTGGTCATGTAGGGCTGGGAGAGTCAGTTACATTATGTAATAGGGGCCTACAGTAAGTCAGTAAGGAGGCAGAAGCTGCTTCTGGTACATGGACCCTGGTCATGTAGGGCTGGGAGAGTCAGTAAGAGTGTGTAATAGGGGCCTACAGTAAGTCAGTAAGGAGGCAGAAGCTGCTTCTGGTACATGGACCCTGGTCATGTAGGGCTGGGAGAGTCAGTAAGATTATGTAATAGGGGCCTACAGTAAGTCAGTAAGGAGGCAGAAACTGCTTCTGGTACATGGACCCTGGTCATGTAGGGCTGGGAGTCAGTAAGATTATGTAATAGGTGCCTACAGTAAGTCAGTAAGGAGGCAGAAGCTGCTTCTGGTACATGGACCCTGGTCATGTAGGGCTGGGAGAGTCAGTAAGATTGTGTAATAGGGGCCTACATTAAGTCAGTAAGGAGGCAGAAGATGCTTCTGGTACATGGACCCTGGTCATGTAGGGCTGGGAGAGTCAGTAAGATTGTATTATAGGGGCCTACAGTATGTCAGTAAGGAGGCAGAAGCTGCTTCTGGTACATGGACCCTGGTCATGTAGGGCTGGGAGAGTCAGTAAGAGTGTGTAATAGGGGCCTACATTAAGTCAGTAAGGAGGCAGAAGATGCTTCTGGTACATGGACCCTGGTCATGTAGGGCTGGGAGAGTCAGTAAGATTATGTAATAGGGGACTACAGTAAGTCAGTAAGGAGGCAGAAGCTGCTTCTGGTACATGGACCTTGGTCATGTAGGGCTGGGAGAGTCAGTAAGATTATGTAATAGGGGACTACAGTAAGTCAGTAAGGAGGCAGAAGCTGCTTCTGGTACATGGACCCTGGTCATGTAGGGCTGGGAGAGTCAGTAAGAGTGTGTAATAGGGGCCTACATTAAATCAGTAAGGAGGCAGAAGATGCTTCTGGTACATGGACCCTGGTCATGTAGGGCTTGGAGAGTCAGTAAGATCATGTAATAGGGGCCTACAGTAAGTCAGTAAGGAGGCAGAAGCTGCTTCTGGTACATGGACCCTGGTCATGTAGGGCTGGGAGAGTCAGTAAGATTGTGTAATAGGGGTCTACAGTAAGTCAGTAAGGAGACAGAAGCTGCTTCTGGTACATGGACCCTGGTCATGTAGGACTGGGAGAGTCAGTAAGATTGTGTAATAGGGGCCTACAGTAAGTCAGTAAGGAGGCAGAAGCTGCTTCTGGTACATGGACCCTGGTCATGTAGGGCTGGGAGAGTCAGTAATATTATGTAATAGGTGACTACAGTAAGTCAGTAAGGAGGCAGAAGCTGCTTCTGGTACATGGACCCTGGTCATGTAGGGCTGGGAGAGTCAGTAATATTATGTAATAGGTGACTACAGTAAGTCAGTAATGACAATGCTAAATTCCTTTGTCGTATAACCAACCCTTATGAAGCTAAGAACACTGTACGCTGTTTACTTAAGAAGTACCGTAACGGTACGCTATCTGCGTAGCGATCGCTCAGCCGTAGGCGAGACGCTCAAGCGTCACGTTCGCTCACGGCCTAGTGATCACAGGACACGTTATTGGTTATGTCTAGGGGAACGATTCGCTGTAGCGTAGCGTACGCTCGAGACCACGAGGAGGTCACCAGCGGTGCAGACGCTCACAGCACAATACCTTTATATTTAAACCTTTTAACAATGTAATGCGCTATATACCTTAATGTGAATACAGGGTGTAAGTGCAACTTTGTGTAACCTGACTAACTACAAAGCTGATTGAGCGTCACCGACGCTCAAATGAACACTTAACACTATAGGAAATACACAGATACTGGTTTAGGGTTCCAAAGCCTATTATCTGTATTATATCTAGAATACTTGTAAAAGAGTAACACAGTACATATGATACACTACAATATAACAAAGACTTCCTAACCAAACACCTAACTAAGGGATAAACTACAATATTATCCTGATCTAGTACAATACAATACAATACTATACAATAAAGTTTAGTCTAGGGGAGATATTGAGGAAAAGAGAAAAGAGAGAGAGAGAGAGATAGACACAGCAGGAGAGAGAGAAATTGGCTCACAGAAAGACAATGATTACGGAGAGAACTTACGCACAAGGGTAACGATCGCCAGCGCCTCGATATCCAGCTCCCGATTATCAGCAGATAACCGTTGATGAGAGAGTGAGTTTGGATATGGTCGGCCTGCCTATTTATGCCCCACACACAATGCAATCTCCTAGTCCCTACAATCCTACAGTTTATTGGACACAGGAATTCGGCCCTGTACTGTAACCAAAGGTCATAGGTTGATTCATACAGGTGGGCTGTGCTGAGTTTAAACAGCTCAGGTG
The DNA here is from genome assembly GCF_028390025.1 of Pseudophryne corroboree. NCBI lineage: Eukaryota > Metazoa > Chordata > Amphibia > Anura > Myobatrachidae > Pseudophryne > Pseudophryne corroboree. The sequence continues at coordinate 2,833,838 of NW_026967494.1, forward strand.
GGTGGGAAACTGGGTTTCCCGCCGCATACCTGAGTATGGGTAAATAATAGTAATGGACATAAACTTCTTATGTCCATAACTATTCGCACGAGCGATTAATACGCTCCAAACCAACACCGGAATATTGCTAATTAAATACTCTTCCGATGGGTATCAAACACTGCTGTATGACTCCTGTTAGACCCTTCGTGCAATACAAAGAGGGATTCCTCCGCTCAGGGACATTCTATCTAAACCAAACTTACAGAAACTATTGAGGGGAACATGATCTATGAAATACATTAATTGTGAATATTTGTAACGAATGAGTCGCACGCTACGATCACATAAACTCTACCGTAAATGCGCATACTGCGCGTGCGAGTGCACGCTATTGCGGGTATGCGCTTCCACGGGAGAGCGTACGCATGCGCAGCACGGACCAGTGTGCGGTGCAAATATGGCAGTGTGCATTAAGACATTTTTCTGACTTCGACAGTCCACCCTTTGGCAGTCAATAATAACTGCCACAAAATATTTAAGGAGAAAAATGTAAGTCAGGGGTTAATTGATTTCCATGGTGGGGAAAGGAAGAAGAATGGAGTAGGTGTGAAGAGGGTATGACCTAGTGAGAAAGTAGAAGCATGGGTGTATGAGTCCATGTTTGGAGGGTCATGTATCATCGTGCCGTACGTGTGGTAAATCAAGCTTCGAGGTATTGCGAAGTATACATTTGAATTCCTTCTTATCCCGTACTAAGGGTCTGTGGATGGGCTGTCAAACTCTACCGAGCTCATTTCGGCTTTCAGTTGTAACAAAATGGGGATGCACATTTTAGTTGATGATACATGAATGGGGGAGGTATGTGGTTGCTGATATCTGTGCCTGTATTCCCTATCGACTATGTGTGTCATTACCTGAGGGTTGTAGAGATGAAGATAAAGAACACTTATGGAAAATGCAATGATATTCTATGTCAGGGAAATGTACGTTCGTCGATTGAGGTCTTGATTGGTGTCGTTTGCTTGGAGTCTTCTTCTTTGTGCTTTTGCTCATAAATCGTGAGTAAAGCAATCAACGTCCATGGATTTACAAAACAAATGTTGGGCTAGCGTGATTTTAAAGTTCCTAGGGAAACTGGGGTACCCATGGCATTGTCCATCAAAATCTTGTATATCAGGTCGTCTGCTCTTCTTCTTTCCATCTTTCCGTTGTCGGCCCCTTGGCTCATCAAATCCTTCGTCTAAGTGGGTCTTTGTACCTCGGAGGAAAACATAGAAATGGGTGAAAGACGGACCGTATACTCATTACATCATTACGTCATGGTTTCTAGCATTGGGTCATAAATCAACTCCAGGTTAATTACGGTTTCCTCACTCCTCAAGCTCATCACTTTTGTACTTTGTTTGCACCTCATCAAAGCCTGCCCGCATCTAAATATCAATCCAATCGATATAACGACACCCAAAATACACAGTAGAAACTTTCCAACATCCATTATGACTCCTTGAGCCCACTCTCCCAAACCGGAGAACCAATTTCGCGGGTTCAACCATGACACCCAACCAGTCAGCTCATTACCTACAGCAGCAAGGGTGAGATTGTGTTTTCGACGAAATTCCCACTTTAATTGCAGAATATCATCCATCTTTTGGTCTATGACCTCTACCGGATCCTCGGTACTATTTGTGATGTACGTGCAACACTTTATGCCGTACTGTGTTGCCAATGTAACACAATATCCGCCTGTTACTGCTGTAAGGTAATTAAGAACCATCCTATGCTGAACTAGTTCTGTTTTGTAAGCTTGGAGTTCTCTTCCAGTGTATCTAAACGTGTCATCATACATTTCAGTGATATTATCTAACAAATTGGCGAGTGCGGAAATGTATTTATAATTCATCACTCCTCGAGCGGTACGAGTGAAATCTAACGCTACCAGAACCTGAATCCCGGTGGATTCATGGATAAGATCAGAGGCCGGATGCTCTAACCTTTCTGACAGGTGTCTCTTAACTCGGTGTTCGTAGTGAGTGTGAGTATAAGGAGCTTGGGCACCACGGTGTATCTCTTTCATTTTGTCATGTGTAACAGTCATCACTTCAGGCAATACTTTTCCAATATAACACAATCCTTCAGAGTTTGGGGCAAGCCACTTGTACGCCTTTCTCCCACATATGAAATATGCATCATCGGGGAGAACATAAGGGACGGAGAAGGACATGACCATGTTACAAACCTTCCAGGTGAAATCTCCTGACCCTAATTCTTCCATCTGTCTAATACACGTATCAGTCTGTATGATATGTGCACAGTATCCTGGTGATACCTCTCCAACTTTAGTAATTCTATTTCCTAAGGTATATCTATACCTGAAAGATTTTCCTCTACTGGCTATGTGGCGTACGAGCTCTGTATCTGTAGGCATTCTATCTGCTCTATGTGAAAAGGTCATGGTTTGGTTGCTCCATGACACTTCCCAATTTCCCGGTTTTCTAGGATTGGAGATGTTAAAACATAAGAGGGACCTATCCACATGGTACTGGTGGAGCTTCAAACTAGGAGGGCTGGAGATATTAAACCTCCGGTCCACCGGTCTCCCACCACTTAGCTCAAGTACCTCCCCTAACGTTAAAGGAAATGGTACTAGCCCTGATTTGCTGTGACCCTGAGGTACTTGAGAGCATACCCAACAATCTGTTTGGTTCAACACGTTACCCACTAAGGAGTGATAATCACTCAATGGATGCCGGTCCATATGGATATTAAAACTAGATTGGCATTTCTTTATGCATCCATCTTCAACCAGATTATCACAAAGCCTACAGATACAATTTTCTTCAGCTAACAATCCATCACAATTTCTTCTATCGGATCGTTTTCTGATACTCGCCTTTGCTTGTTGGATTGGTTGATCTTGGAAAACTACGCCTCCATCATCATAGTCAGAACCCATTCCAGAACCTCTCTCGACCTCTATGGTACTCTCGCCGGAATAGACTGCTCTGGTCAACATCATGGTCAACATCAAAATCCGGATTACAGTCTCTTGGGGCAAGTCCATCTTTGAGGAGGAAATGGAGAAGAATGAGAAAGGGGAAAAAGAAATATCAAGGGAGAAGGGATGGGAAGTGGAGAAAAACAACAAAAGGGAGTGGGGAGTCGACAGCTGCTTTCGATCTTCAAGGCTCAGGTGCCGCCTCAGTCCTCCTGGAACAGACACTCCAGTGATACAACCTCTACCGTCTGTTCCTTATCACGGGACTTCTCTGGGTCAGCAACCTTTTTGCAGTGGGATGAATGGACCCAAGTCTCTCTCTCAGCAACCTTCAATGTTGTGGTGCTAGTCAATAAGACCTGGTATGGTCCTTCCCATCTATCAATAAGACAACCTGAGCGTAGAAAATTTCGTATCATTACATAATCCCCAGGTTCAATGTCATGACAATTACTATCTGGTAAATCAGGAATCACCAACTTCAGATTATCATTTTGACTCCTCAACTGCTTACTCATGTTAATCAAGTACTTTACAGTTACTTCATTGTTACATTTCAAATCATCCTGAGGGTTAATCATGACATGCGGTTGTCGACCAAACAGAATTTCAAAAGGAGACAGATTAAGAGGGGACCTGGGAGTGGTTCTGATGCTATACAAAACAATGGGTAAAGCTTCTGGCCACGTCAATCCTGTCTCTGCCATTACTTTACTCAATTTATTTTTAATAGTGCTGTTCACTCTTTCGACCTTCGCACTCGCCTGTGGACGGTACGGAGTGTGCAGCTTACTATCAATTCCCATCAACTTACACATTCCTTGGAAGACATCACCTGTAAAATGGGTACCCCTATCACTTTCAATGATTCTAGGGATACCATATCTACATACAAATTCCTGCACAATTTTCTTAGCTGTAAACATAGCAGTGTTTGTAGCTGCTGGAAAAGCTTCGACCCAATTCGAGAAAACATCTATACAAACAAGTACATACTTTAAATTTCTACATGGGGGCAATTGAATGAAGTCAATTTGTATTACTTGGAAAGGGCCGCCGGCAGGTGGGATATGGGAGGGTTCTGTAAGTATTGCCTTTCCAATATTCTTTCTCAGACAGGTAAGGCATGACATTGCTCTTTTACTAGCATGAGAGGAGAATCCTGGGGCACACCAGTATGCTCTTACCAATTTGCACATCCCCTCCTTGCCTAGATGAGTCAGTCCGTGAGCTGCTTCAGCCAGACATGGAAGGTATGCCCTGGGGGCCACTGGTTTACCATGTCCATCCGTCCAGAGCCCTGAGGACTCCTGGCCATATCCCTTTGCCCTCCAGACTGCTCTCTCCTGAGTGGAACACAAATTCTGCATCTCACACAACTTCTGTGTGTTGATGGTATTAAATACCATCAACTGTGTGGCGTCTGTCTGTATGGGGGTAGCAGCTGCAAGCTTTGCGGCTTCGTCTGCTCGGCTGTTACCAAGGGATACTGGGTCTTGGCTATATGTATGTGCTTTACATTTGATAACAGCCACTCTGTCGGGTTCCTGTATCGCTGTTAGAAGCCTTTTTATATACGCTGCATGCGCTATCGGTGTGCCAGCTGCCGTCATGAAATTTCTGAGCCGCCATAGGGCTCCGAAATCATGGACTACCCCGAACGCGTATCTAGAATCGGTGTAGATATTGGCAGACTTACCCTTAGCCAATTCACATGCTCTGGTTAGGGCGACCAGTTCAGCAACCTGGGCTGAGTGAGGTGGGCCTAGCGGTTCCGCTTCTATGGTGTCTTGGTCATCTACGACTGCGTATCCAGTACACAAGTCTCCCGAGTCTGACTGTCTGTGACAACTACCGTCCGTGTAGAACGTGAGTTCTGCATTTTCTAGTGGATTGTCACTGATGTCAGGCCTTGCGGTAAAATTTTGGGTCAAATATTCCATACAATCATGTGTATCTTCCTTTGCATTAAATCCTCCTTCCCCATCACTCTCACCTCCCACCCTTTGTGCCTGTCTAGGCACACCTGGGAGAAATGTTGCAGGGTTTAATGCACTGCATCTCCTTATGGTGATGTTTACGGGGGCCATTAGTGCTAATTCCCATCTCGTAAACCTGGCTGATGAGACGTGTCTGGTTTGGGCAGAATTCAATAAGGCAGATACCGCATGTGGTGTATGGATTGTGAGGTTGTGGCCTAGCACGACATCTTCGCTTTTCGTCACTAGCAATGCTATCGCCGCAACGCTACGCAAGCATGTGGGGAGGGACCGCGCTACCGTGTCTAGCTGAGCGCTGTAGTATGCAACTGGCCTGCTGGCATCACCGTGTTTTTGTGTTAGTACACCTGCTGCGCACCCAGCACTTTCTGTTCCGTATAGCTCAAAGGGTTTCCCATAGTCTGGCATACCTAGTGCTGGTGCCTGCGTTAGGCACTGTTTGAGTCTCTCAAATGCTGTTTCGGATTCGTCTGTATGCGAAATCCGATCAGGTTTGTTTGAGGAGACCATTTCCTGCAAAGGTAGTGCCAATATGGAAAACCCTGGGATCCAATTACGGCAATACCCACACATTCCTAAAAACGTCCTTATCTGTTGCTGGGTTTGTGGCAGTGTCATGTCTCTAATGGCTTGGATTCTATCAGCGGTCAGGTGTCTCAGTCCTTGTGTTAGACAGTGTCCCAAATATTTTACCTTAGTCTGGCATAATTGCAACTTGTCTTTGGAAACCTTGTGACCTGTGTCTGAAAGGTGAAACAGGAGCTGTTTCGTATCTTTCAGGGAGGCTTCCAGTGAATCTGAACACAGCAGTAAATCATCCACATACTGTATTAATACTGATCCACTCTCTGGTTGAAAAGACTGTAAACAATCATGCAAAGCCTGAGAAAATATACTTGGACTATCTATGAAACCTTGGGGTAATCGAGTCCATGTGTATTGGACCCCTCTGTATGTGAATGCAAACAAATATTGGCTGTCAGGGTGCAGAGGTACCGAAAAGAAAGCGGAGCAGAGGTCAATAACAGTGAAAAATTTGGCAGTGGGAGGAATTTGCATTAGGATGACAGCTGGATTAGGCACTACGGGGAACTGACTCTCGACTATTTTGTTAATCCCCCTTAGATCCTGCACTAGCCTGTAACCCCTCCCCCCACTCTTTTTAACAGGGAAGATGGGACTATTTGCTGTGCTGGACGTTCTTACTAGAATGCCCTGTTGTAGCAAGCGCTCTATTACGGGAAAAACTCCTAACTCCACCTCTGGCTTCAGAGGATACTGTGGGATTTTTGGAGCTATCCTACCATCTTTTACTTGTACTACTACTGGAGCTACGTTTGCCATTAATCCAGTGTCCTGTCCATCTTTTGTCCAAAGTGACTCTGGTATCTGAGATGTCATCTCTTCTACCTGGGATGGGTTCCTATTTGTTATAACGGTGTGTGACATTAATTTTGATGGGGAGTCTAACATGTCTCGTACTTCCTGAGCGTGATTCTCAGGGATGTCCAAGAATACACCTTCAGGAGTACAATAGATGACGCAACCCATTTTACATAGTAAGTCTCTTCCCAGGAGATTGGTTGGTGCCGATGCAGCCAGCAAAAAGGAATGCTTGGTGTGCAAAGGCCCTATTGTAATCTCGGCTGGTTTGCTAACAGGGTAGTGCTGGACTACTCCTGTTACTCCCATGGCTGGAACTGTCCTACCAGTGGTTCTCATGCCCACTGTCGAATTTATCACTGACTTGGCCGCCCCTGTGTCTACAAGAAAGTTTAAAGTTTTACCAGCCACATTGATTGCAATCTCTGGTTCACTTCCAAGACTAGCAATCAATTTAACTGGTTGCAGATTACAGGTATGGCCACACCCCTATTGGGTATGCTGACCTCCCTGAATCCCATTGGCAGCAACTATTTGTGAGGGGGTTAGCTGGGAACTACCAGAGGCATGCCAATCTCTGTTCGGGGGATATCTTTTTGTTTCCCCTGTATGTGGCTCAAAACTCCGCCTCTGTGGACCCTGCTCCCAATGTCGTGTGTTGTGTTGTTGTCTAGGGGGTTGAAAAGATCTTTGTACATTTCTTACTCTACAGTCTCGTGCAAAGTGTCCTGGTTTGTTACAAGAAAAACATGTTATTATACTTGCCTTACCCACAGGATTCGGTGGTACATACGCAGGCTGCCTTGTGGTCAGCGCCTGTATACTTACGGACATCAACTTATCACTTTGCGACTCCCTGTGCCTAGTGATGTTTTTGTTATGATCAACAGCAGCCTCTCTCAATGTGGACACTGACAGACCTCGCCAGCATGGCTGCGTGGTCTGAACCCTAGTTTTTAATGTTTCTTTCAAACCATCCATCAGTACAGACACTGCTACTTCCCGATGGTTTGGGTTGGTCTTTATGTCCTCTATACCAGTATACTTTGCCATTTCTGTTAGTGCCCGGTGGAAATATTCTGCTGCCGTTTCGGACTCTTTTTGCTTAATGGAAAATATTTTATTCCATTTAACAACGGCTGGGAAATACTCCTTTAGTTGTAAATTTATCCTTTTTACATTATCCTTATTGTATACGTCTGTAAGCGGTACATCTTTATCCAATTGACAGTCAGCTAAAAACTGAGTTGCGTCGACATTGGAAGGTAAACAAGCTCTTAGCAGTACCTGCCAATCCTTGTTGTTGGGCTCTACAGTGTTACCTAAATCCCTGATGTATTTTTGGCTAGCAACTAAGTCTTTCCTGGGGTCAGGAAATTCGGACACTATTGTTCTTATTTCCATTCTGGAAAATGGGGCGTACATGGCAATGTTCCTTAGGGGAGTGGCTCCAGACACATCTGTTTTTCCATTGGGAACTGCTATTACCCTTACAGGAGCAATTCTAACAGCATCTTCCTGTGTAGATTCTACAACTTGTGGTACAATGGTTTCAGTGTAGTGCATGGTGCCGTACTTACCCGTTGACACGACCTCACCTATCCCTCCGCTAGGGGCTTTCACTAATCTCGTGGGTGTCGCTGTGCCTACTGTGGTCTCTGATATGGTGGCCGCAAGAGAGAGCGCTGAAATTGTTGCCGAATCGTCTTCTTGTTCACACTCCTGAGGAAGGTTCAAAACAGGGTACAACTTGCACGGGTTAATACTTGCATGAGTTATTCGGTTAACATCATTTACATTTACAGGGTTACTAAGAGTTTGTGTTTTACAACCCAGTGCGTTTCTCTCCGCAATCAACTTCTCTCCTGCAATGTATGGTGGAGGAGGAGCTGTGGCAATCAGCTTCCTGACTGCCCCAGATCCTGCCGCCAGAGCCAAACCTCTCTGTATCTCACCTTCCTGGTGCCATAACTGTAAGTAATCATGATGTTGAATTCGTCTCTTTGATGATTTTACGAGACATATCCTCCTCCTTAAATTTTGTAACACATCTGGACTGAAGCTACCTATTCTTGGGAACTTGTCCCTGTCTTGTACAGTCATTCTCTCCCATTCATCACATAAAACCTCTGTGTGACTACCGTATTTTTCACACATAATGTATCTTGCCGACCCGACTGGTCGGTTCTCCGAATCAACCTGAACCTGGGTTGATCGCCCCCTACCTGAGCAACTGGCCCCCATCGTCTGTAGGTGTTGCTTAGTCCTCCTTGGATTTTCTGTATCAAGGTTTTCAGCAAGCCTTTACAGACAACCAAATTACTCCACAGTAGGCCGGCGGTGGCGGTTTACCGAGTACCCCACTCACTCGCCCACCTCGACCAATACGACCTGATCACACCGATATGGTGCTGGCGTACTCGATACAGGGCCCCTATGGAACCTTCAGTTTACTGGAACATATGAGGGTTACCCGCAGGACACTTACTCTTTCCAGTAAAGTTGGGGTTGTTAGATAGTTCCTGAGTGACCAGCGAACTTCCCTTCCAAAAATAAAAAATTACACAAATCACGTCAGAATGTACAAGTAGCGTTTGTGACCACTTTTCTCTAATGGTATGAGGTCAGATTACTAACTACTGCACACAATTACGTGCGGTCCAATCGTTCAGTACGCGAGCACTATTTGTCATGTACTGAAAGATTAATGGAATCGATGTTTCCGGTTGCGATTCCTTCAACCAGAGCTTGTATGGCCTATATGGGTTCTGCACCAACACCCCAGGCGTTGTGCCACTGGACTTTTATAGCGGACCTTTTTACCTTATGACCTCCTGGTCTTGTTACCTTATGGTCCGCTATACTCTAATGCTCAAATATTATTTAACCAGAGATGCCTCCCTAGCCACCGTATATGTCACTTACACGTATGTCCTTTGACGAGTACCCGACTTTCCTTTTGGTTCCACCTTTAAAATTGTATAAACTTTTGTATACAAAACACACTCACTCAACACATGTACACTTTTGTTTCTATGTCTATTTCTGCGCAGAAATTGTCTTCAGGCCAAGTGTGTTACCAATTAGGAGCAGGATCTGTTAAACTAAATTTCAGATTTTCCAAAAAATAGATTTGCGTTATTTACCGCGTCGCGTTATCTACCGCTGTGCGTTACTTATCGCTTTTGCGCTAATTATCGCTTTTGCGCTAATTCAACTTTATCTCAACTTGAGCTACGTGGGCGTAACCAGACGCTACGTTGCGTAATGTACGCTGCGTGCGTCCTGCCTTTCGGATTGCGTACGCTAGTCTTTGTTAGTGACACGTGTACGCAATGCAAAGGATCCACCGTAACACAATATATATTTTATCAATGTAGATGATCCCTGATCATCTACCGCAATCCACACTGCACACTGGCTGCCTCGTCTCTCGGGCAAGCCGTGTGTTGTTCTATACTTTTAACTATTACCTCTACTTATTAAATAACAGCAAATCTCCTTTTAGCCCTTTCTATCAACTATAAAATTTGGCAAACAGGAATAGTGATATACGAAAAATGAAACAGAAATGCAGATATATGCGTGCGTACGCAAGACAAAAGAGAAAAAAATAAACAGTTTTAAAAAAAAAAAAAAACACAAGCGTTTTGTTCTTACTTCCGGTTACCGGATTCCTTCAGCACTCTTTACCTAAGCGAAGCAGACGCTTATCCCGTCAGCAACTGTGAGACAACCTCCCACCCTTTTGCTGGGGGATAAAGTCTGCTGATCTACCTAGTGCAGATGTGAAAAGGACCGGGCGAGTCCCCAATTGACAATGCTAAATTCCTTTGTCGTATAACCAACCCTTATGAAGCTAAGAACACTGTACGCTGTTTACTTAAGAAGTACCGTAACGGTACGCTATCTGCGTAGCGATCGCTCAGCCGTAGGCGAGACGCTCAAGCGTCACGTTCGCTCACGGCCTAGTGATCACAGGACACGTTATTGGTTATGTCTAGGGGAACGATTCGCTGTAGCGTAGCGTACGCTCGAGACCACGAGGAGGTCACCAGCGGTGCAGACGCTCACAGCACAATACCTTTATATTTAAACCTTTTAACAATGTAATGCGCTATATACCTTAATGTGAATACAGGGTGTAAGTGCAACTTTGTGTAACCTGACTAACTACAAAGCTGATTGAGCGTCACCGACGCTCAAATGAACACTTAACACTATAGGAAATACACAGATACTGGTTTAGGGTTCCAAAGCCTATTATCTGTATTATATCTAGAATACTTGTAAAAGAGTAACACAGTACATATGATACACTACAATATAACAAAGACTTCCTAACCAAACACCTAACTAAGGGATAAACTACAATATTATCCTGATCTAGTACAATACAATACAATACTATACAATAAAGTTTAGTCTAGGGGAGATATTGAGGAAAAGAGAAAAGAGAGAGAGAGAGAGATAGACACAGCAGGAGAGAGAGAAATTGGCTCACAGAAAGACAATGATTACGGAGAGAACTTACGCACAAGGGTAACGATCGCCAGCGCCTCGATATCCAGCTCCCGATTATCAGCAGATAACCGTTGATGAGAGAGTGAGTGTCAGGGGCTGGTCTGATTGTGTTCCCGGTAATGACCTGGGTGAGCCAGTAGAGGGCGCAGGGAGGCAGAAGTTAGGTGGCTTGAGACATGGATGAGTCATATGCTGGAGCACTCCGGAAGTTTACACAGTGAGCACAGAGAATTGGCCAGACCTGAAGCAGAGGCGCGGAGTCTAACTCGCCAGGGGTTTTCGCCAGTGACCCCCGCAAGGGGATGTGGTCTTCGCTGCGCCTGACGGGCAGGTCGCGGCCCTCTGCTCAGGTTCCTCTGTGGAGGCTGTGAGAGGAATTCTGGGCTGAGCACCGCAGACTGGTAACACACTGAGATGGAGATAGTGGAAGTCTCTGACAGCAAATAAGTAACCAAGAAAGGCAGGTACAGCAGGACACAGGTAAACGGATCTCTGGAGCAAGCTTGGAGCCTTGAGAGCGATGCTGGAGAATCTGCAGGAGAACTGACAAGTTGTTCAAGGCAATGAGGACTCTGGGAAGCCTGCTTATATCCCCCCAGAAGGATGCTGATTGGTTGCTGCCGGCAGCAGCAGCAGCATGCACAGAACCAGGAAGTAATTACCTGGATACCTGGATCATGTGACTCTGGATCATGTGACTCTGGATCATGTGACTCTGGATCATGTGACTCTGCCAGAGTCAGTGGAAATCATGCTAGTAATTACTGAAAGCACCAGTGGCTGATCTGCGGCACAGAATACACCAGCGTACCGGTAAGTGGCGTGTGCGAGCAGTGCGTGAACTGTGGTTCCTGACAGTACCCCTCCCTTTTAGGGTGGGCACCGAACACCCACGAGGCTTGGAAGGATTGTCCCTGTGGAAGGCTGAGATCAGACGAGGAGCGTGAACATCAGAGGCATTAACCCAGCTTCTCTCTTCTGGGCCATAGCCCTTCCAATCGATAAGATACTGGATATGCCCATATCTCTGGCGAGAATCCACAATTTTATTGACCTCGAACTCAATTCCTCGACGGGTGTAGACTCTGGGGGACGCAGGGGACGATTTTTGGAAGCGGTTAAGAATGAGAGGCCGCAGCAAAGAGATGTGGAAAGAATTAGGTATTCTCAGGTAAGCTGGTAGTTTTAACTTGTATGCCACAGGATTGATCATTTGTTCCACGGAGTATGGGCCTATGAATCGAGGGGCAAACTTCATGGAAGGAACCCTTAACCGTAGATTCCGAGTGGAGAGCCAAACTTTGTCTCCTGGTTTCAGCAGAGGAACAGCTCGGCGTTTGCGATCAGCAAAGATTTTATATCGCTTGGAAGCTTTCTTGAGCGAGACATGGACATTTTTCCAAACTAGAGAGAAGTGCTTGAGTGTAGAAGATGCAGCTGGCACTTCTAAAGCTGGTAGCGCCTCGAAGTTAGGTGGACGTGGATGTTGACCGTACACAATATAGAATGGTGAATAACCCGTAGCCGTATGGTACCTGAAATTATGGGCGAACTCTGCCCAAGGAAGTAGACCAACCCAGTTATCCTGTGAAGAGGAAATGTATAGCCTGAGGAATGCTTCAAGGTCCTGGTTGACCCTCTCTGTTTGCCCATTGGACTGGGGGTGGTACGCTGTGGAGAAATTTAACTTCACTTGTAAGGCAGAACAAAGGGATTTCCAGAAGCGGGCTACGAATTGCACACCACGGTCAGAGACAATTTCTGTAGGAAGTCCATGAAACTTGAAAATATGCTGTATGAATATTTGGGCGAGCTTGGGAGCCGAAGGTAGACCGGTGAGTGGTATAAAGTGTGCCATCTTTGAGAATCGATCCACCACTACCCAGATGGTATTACACTCTTGGGACTTTGGGAGCTCTGAGATGAAGTCCATGGATAAGTGTGTCCATGGACGCGTAGGAATGGGCAATGGGAGTAGAGCACCTGCAGGAGCTTGGCGATGTACTTTATGTTGGGCACATGTGGAACAAGAGGCCACAAAATCTTGGACGTCTTTCCTAATTTTGGGCCACCAGTAAGAGCGACGAACAAGTTCAAGTGTCTTGAGAACCCCAGGATGACCAGAAAATGGTGAGGCATGAGCCCAGGATAGTAACTTCGGCCGAAGTTCAGGCAACACATACATTTTCCCTGGAGGTGGCACAGGAGACACGTGAGTGGTGGCAAAGGCAGTGGGACTGATGATGGGATGCTGGTCATGAGGCTGAACATCTTCCTCCATGGACCGTGATAACGCATCCGCCTTTACATTCTGGGAGCCTGGACGATACAAGATCTTGAAATCAAAACGCGAGAAGAATAATGACCAGCGGGCTTGGCGAGGATTCAGGCACTGGGCCGCTTGGAGGTAGAGCAAGTTCTTGTGGTCTGTAAAAATGGTTACGGTGAATTTGGCACCCTCTAACAAGTACCTCCACTCTTCCAATGCCAACTTGATCGCTAACAACTCTTGATCGCCAATGGAGTAGTTTTTCTCTGCAGGAAGGAATTTTCGTGAGAAAAACCCGCATGGATGTTGCTTCCCATCTTCCGCTGTCTGGGATAGCACTGCGCCAATACCCACATTAGAGGCATCAACCTCAAGGGAAAAGGGCTTATCAGGGTCTGGTTGCTGGAGAATAGGTGCCGAGATGAAGGCTTGTTTTAGCAGATGGAATGAGGACAAGGCCTCTTCAGACCAGGCGGAGGGATTTGCTCCTTTTTTGGTCAGGGCTGTAATTGGAGAGATGAGCGTGGAGAATCCCCTGATAAATTTTCTGTAATAATTGGCAAAGCCAATGAAGCGCTGGACAGCCTTTAATGTAGTTGGTTGGGACCAACCGTTGATGGCCTCAAGTTTTTCGGGGTCCATCTGTAATTTTGAGCCGGAGATAATGTACCCCAAGAAAGGTATAGAGGGTACTTCAAAGGTACACTTGGAGATTTTACCGTACAATTTATTTGCACGTAAACGGGACAGGACTTCTTTCACCTGACTGCGATGGGTTTGGAGATCTTGGGAAAATATCAGGATGTCGTCGAGATATACTACGAGGAACTTGTATAATACATCTCTGAATATATCATTCACAAACTCTTGAAAAACTGCAGGAGCGTTACTTAATCCGAAGGGCATTACAAGGTACTCGTAATGCCCATCTCTGGTGTTGAAAGCTGTTTTCCATTCATCGCCCTCACGGATTCTGATTAAGTTATATGCTCCTCTGAGGTCCAGTTTGGTGAAGATCTTTGCTCCCTTGACACGATCGAACAGCTCAGTTATGAGAGGAAGAGGATAACTGTTTTTGACTGTTATGTTATTTAAGCCTCTGTAATCAATGCAGGGACGCAGGCCTCCATCTTTCTTTTTTACAAAGAAGAAACCTGCTCCAGCGGGAGAGGAGGAAGGGCGGATGAAACCTTTTTGCAGATTTTCCTGAATGTAATCAGACATTGCTTTAGTCTCGGGTACAGAGAGTGGGTATGTGCGCCCCTTAGGAGGGGACTTTCCGGGAAGAAGGTCAATGGGGCAATCCCATTTACGATGAGGAGGTAACACATCGGCAGCCTGTTCACTGAATACATCACAAAATTCTTCATATGCTGTGGGTAGACCAGGCAAGGGCTTAATCTTAGTAGACCGGATAGGAGTTACTTCACTGGTGCAATGCTTCTGGCAATAATCACTCCATTCCTCTATCTGAAGTGAGGCCCAATTGATGCGAGGATTGTGGAGTCGTAACCACGGCAACCCTAGCACAATGTCGTATGAAGATTTAGGAATGATGAGAAACTCAATACGTTCCTGATGAAGAACCCCCACTTGGATGGTAACAGAAGCTGTCTGATGTGTGATATCACTGCCAAGAATTTTATTACCATCGACTGCAGTCAGATAGAGGTGCGGAGACAATGACGAGACTGAAATATTACCTTTTTTGACAAGGTCTGAGGTAATGAAGTTCCCTGCTGCCCCAGAGTCCGCCAGGGCAGAGACGTGATAGGAACCTGCTGGAGTCACAAGGGTAACTGGAAGTACTAAGTCAGGAGAAGGAGGAGACTTTATTAAACAGCCTAACCTGACTCCCCCATTGCAGGTTAGGGCTTGGTGTTTTCCCGGACGCTCAGGACAGAACCTGATAAAGTGACCGGAAGCGGCACAATACAAACACAATTTCTCTTTTTGCCTCCTAGATCGTTCCTCCAGTGAGAGCCTAGATCTACCTGCTTGCTTAGGTTCTTCTGTACTAGCAGTCACTGGACGATGCAGAGGCGTGGAAGAAACTCTGGAGAAAACTTTTTCCTGCCGCTCTAGACCTCTCTCTCTGAGACGTAGGTCTATTTTGACACACAGGGAGATTAAATCTTCTAACTGAACTGGAAGATCACGGGTAGCCAACTCGTCCTTAATGCGCTCCGAAACTCCTAGCCAGAAAGCAGCAGTTAGTGCTTCATTGTTCCACTTTAATTCGGAAGCCAAGGTCAGGAATTGGACTACAAATTGTCCCATGGGACGGGAGCCTTGTTTAATACGGAGTATCTCTGTAGAGGTGGACGCTGCTCGACCTGGCTCGTCGAATATGCGTCTGAATGCGGAAACAAATTTGACGTAATCAGTGAGTAAAGGGTCAGACCTTTCCCACAGTGGTGATACCCAACTTAAAGCTGAACCAGTTAGCAGAGAGACAATGTAAGCTATCTTGGTCCTAGCAGAAGGGAAATTCTGTGGTTGTAGTTCAAATTGGATATCACATTGAATGAGAAATCCTCTACAGAGCTTGGGGTTGCCAGCATATTTATTAGGAGCAGGAAGCTGTAAGTGAGAGACAGACACAGAAGAATGAGCAGCTGGTGGAGTGGACACTACAGGGGTAGGTGACCTGAGTGACTGCTGGAGGACATCCAAGTGAGTGGACACTTGCTGTAGGTAGGTAGTGACTTGCTGCTGCGTAGCTTCCTGTGTCTCTATTCGTGAAATAACGTCCCGAAGAGCCGCTGGGCCCACACTGTGGTCATGTGCCGAGTCCATCGGCCTTGAACAATCTGTCAGGGGCTGGTCTGATTGTGTTCCCGGTAATGACCTGGGTGAGCCAGTAGAGGGCGCAGGGAGGCAGAAGTTAGGTGGCTTGAGACATGGATGAGTCATATGCTGGAGCACTCCGGAAGTTTACACAGTGAGCACAGAGAATTGGCCAGACCTGAAGCAGAGGCGCGGAGTCTAACTCGCCAGGGGTTTTCGCCAGTGACCCCCGCAAGGGGATGTGGTCTTCGCTGCGCCTGACGGGCAGGTCGCGGCCCTCTGCTCAGGTTCCTCTGTGGAGGCTGTGAGAGGAATTCTGGGCTGAGCACCGCAGACTGGTAACACACTGAGATGGAGATAGTGGAAGTCTCTGACAGCAAATAAGTAACCAAGAAAGGCAGGTACAGCAGGACACAGGTAAACGGATCTCTGGAGCAAGCTTGGAGCCTTGAGAGCGATGCTGGAGAATCTGCAGGAGAACTGACAAGTTGTTCAAGGCAATGAGGACTCTGGGAAGCCTGCTTATATCCCCCCAGAAGGATGCTGATTGGTTGCTGCCGGCAGCAGCAGCAGCATGCACAGAACCAGGAAGTAATTACCTGGATACCTGGATCATGTGACTCTGGATCATGTGACTCTGGATCATGTGACTCTGGATCATGTGACTCTGGATCATGTGACTCTGCCAGAGTCAGTGGAAATCATGCTAGTAATTACTGAAAGCACCAGTGGCTGATCTGCGGCACAGAATACACCAGCGTACCGGTAAGTGGCGTGTGCGAGCAGTGCGTGAACTGTGGTTCCTGACAGTGAGTTTGGATATGGTCGGCCTGCCTATTTATGCCCCACACACAATGCAATCTCCTAGTCCCTACAATCCTACAGTTTATTGGACACAGGAATTCGGCCCTGTACTGTAACCAAAGGTCATAGGTTGATTCATACAGGTGGGCTGTGCTGAGTTTAAACAGCTCAGGTGGGTGGGAAACTGGGTTTCCCGCCGCATACCTGAGTATGGGTAAATAATAGTAATGGACATAAACTTCTTATGTCCATAACTATTCGCACGAGCGATTAATACGCTCCAAACCAACACCGGAATATTGCTAATTAAATACTCTTCCGATGGGTATCAAACACTGCTGTATGACTCCTGTTAGACCCTTCGTGCAATACAAAGAGGGATTCCTCCGCTCAGGGACATTCTATCTAAACCAAACTTACAGAAACTATTGAGGGGAACATGATCTATGAAATACATTAATTGTGAATATTTGTAACGAATGAGTCGCACGCTACGATCACATAAACTCTACCGTAAATGCGCATACTGCGCGTGCGAGTGCACGCTATTGCGGGTATGCGCTTCCACGGGAGAGCGTACGCATGCGCAGCACGGACCAGTGTGCGGTGCAAATATGGCAGTGTGCATTAAGACATTTTTCTGACTTCGACAGTAAGGAGGCAGAAGCTGCTTCTGGTACATGGACCCTGGTCATGTAGGGCTGAGAGAGTCAGTAAGATTCTGTAATAGGGAACTACAGTAAGTCAGTAAGGAGGCAGAAGCTGCTTCTGGTACATGGACCCTGGTCATGTAGGGCTGGGAGAGTCAGTAAGATTATGTAATAGGGGCCTACAGTAAGTCAGTAAGGAGGCAGAAGCTGCTTCTGGTACATGGACCCTGGTCATGTAGGGCTGGGAGAGTCAGTAAGATTCTGTAATAGGGAACTACAGTAAGTCAGTAAGGAGGCAGAAGCTGCTTCTGGTACATGGCCCCTGGTCATGTAGGGCTGGGAGAGTCAGTAAGATTATGTAATAGGGGACTACAGTAAGTCAGTAAGGAGGCAGAAGCTGCTTCTGGTACATGGACCCTGGTCATGTAGGGCTGGGAGAGTCAGTAAGATTATGTAATAGGGGACTACAGTAAGTCAGTAAGGAGGCAGAAGCTGCTTCTGGTACATGGACCCTGGTCATGTAGGGCTGGGAGAGTCAGTAAGATTGTGTAATAGGGGCCTACAGTAAGTCAGTAAGGAGGCAGAAGCTGCTTCTGGTACATGGACCCTGGTCATGTAGGGCTGGGAGAGTCAGTAAGATTATGTAATAGGGAACTACAGTAAGTCAGTAAGGAGACAGAAGCTGCTTCTGGTACATGGACCCTGGTCATGTAGGGCTGGGAGAGTCAGTAAGATTATGTAATAGGGGCCTACAGTAAGTCAGTAAGGAGGCAGAAGCTGCTTCTGGTACATGGACCCTGGTCATGTAGGGCTGGGAGAGTCAGTAAGATTATGTAATAGGGGTCTACAGTAAGTCAGTAAGGAGACAGAAGCTGCTTCTGGTACATGGACCCTGGTCATGTAGGGCTGGGAGAGTCAGTAAGATTATGTAATAGGGAACTACAGTAAGTCAGTAAGGAGGCAGAAGCTGCTTCTGGTACATGGGCCCTGGTCATGTAGGGCTTGGAGAGTCAGTAAGATCATGTAATAGGGGCCTACAGTAAGTCAGTAAGGAGGCAGAAGCTGCTTCTGGTACATGGACCCTGGTCATGTAGGGCTGGGAGAGTCAGTAAGATTGTGTAATAGGGGTCTACAGTAAGTCAGTAAGGAGACAGAAGCTGCTTCTGGTACATGGACCCTGGTCATGTAGGACTGGGAGAGTCAGTAAGATTGTGTAATAGGGGCCTACAGTAAGTCAGTAAGGAGGCAGAAGCTGCTTCTGGTACATGGACCCTGGTCATGTAGGGCTGGGAGAGTCAGTAATATTATGTAATAGGTGACTACAGTAAGTCAGTAAGGAGGCAGAAGCTGCTTCTGGTACATGGACCCTGGTCATGTAGGGCTGGGAGAGTCAGTAATATTATGTAATAGGTGACTACAGTAAGTCATTAAGGAGGCAGAAGCTGCTTCTGGTACATGGACCCTGGTCATGTAGGGCTGGGAGAGTCAGTAAGATTATGTAATAGGGGTCTACAGTAAGTCAGTAAGGAGACAGAAGCTGCTTCTGGTACATGGACCCTGGTCATGTAGGGCTGGGAGAGTCAGTAAGATTATGTAATAGGGGCCTACAGTAAGTCAGTAAGGAGACAGAAGCTGCTTCTGGTACATGGACCCTGGTCATGTAGGGCTGGGAGAGTCAGTAAGATTATGTAATAGGGGCCTACAGTAAGTCAGTAAGGAGACAGAAGCTGCTTCTGGTACATGGATCCTGGTCATGTAGGGCTGGGAGAGTCAGTAAGATTGTGTAATAGGGGCCTACAGTAAGTCAGTAAGGAGGCAGAAGCTGCTTCTGGTACATGGACCCTGGTCATGTAGGGCTGGGAGAGTCAGTAAGATTCTGTAATAGGGGCCTACAGTAAGTCAGTAAGGAGGAAGAAGCTGCTTCTGGTACATGGACCCTGGTCATGTAGGGCTGGGAGAGTCAGTAAGATTCTGTAATAGGGAACTACAGTAAGTCAGTAAGGAGGCAGAAGCTGCTTCTGGTACATGGACCCTGGTCATGTAGGGCTGGGAGAGTCAGTAAGATTGTGTAATAGGGGTCTACAGTAAGTCAGTAAGGAGACAGAAGCTGCTTCTGGTACATGGACCCTGGTCATGTAGGGCTGAGAGAGTCAGTAAGATTATGTAATAGGGGCCTACAGTAAGTCAGTAAGGAGGCAGAAGCTGCTTCTGGTACATGGACCCTGGTCATGTAGGGCTGGGAGAGTCAGTAAGATTGTGTAATAGGGGCCTACAGTAAGTCAGTAAGGAGGCAGAAGCTGCTTCTGGTACATGGACCCTGGTCATGTAGGGCTGGGAGAGTCAGTAAGATTATGTAATAGGGGCCTACAGTAAGTCAGTAAGGAGGCAGAAGCTGCTTCTGGTACATGGACCCTGGTCATGTAGGGCTGAGAGAGTCAGTAAGATTATGTAATAGGGGCCTACAGTAAGTCAGTAAGGAGGCAGAAGCTGCTTCTGGTACATGGACCCTGGTCATGTAGGGCTGGGAGAGTCAGTTACATTATGTAATAGGGGCCTACAGTAAGTCAGTAAGGAGGCAGAAGCTGCTTCTGGTACATGGACCCTGGTCATGTAGGGCTGGGAGAGTCAGTAAGAGTGTGTAATAGGGGCCTACAGTAAGTCAGTAAGGAGGCAGAAGCTGCTTCTGGTACATGGACCCTGGTCATGTAGGGCTGGGAGAGTCAGTAAGATTATGTAATAGGGGCCTACAGTAAGTCAGTAAGGAGGCAGAAACTGCTTCTGGTACATGGACCCTGGTCATGTAGGGCTGGGAGTCAGTAAGATTATGTAATAGGTGCCTACAGTAAGTCAGTAAGGAGGCAGAAGCTGCTTCTGGTACAGAGACCCTGGTCATGTAGGGCTGGGAGAGTCAGTAAGATTGTGTAATAGGGGCCTACATTAAGTCAGTAAGGAGGCAGAAGATGCTTCTGGTACATGGACCCTGGTCATGTAGGGCTGGGAGAGTCAGTAAGATTGTATTATAGGGGCCTACAGTATGTCAGTAAGGAGGCAGAAGCTGCTTCTGGTACATGGACCCTGGTCATGTAGGGCTGGGAGAGTCAGTAAGAGTGTGTAATAGGGGCCTACATTAAGTCAGTAAGGAGGCAGAAGATGCTTCTGGTACATGGACCCTGGTCATGTAGGGCTGGGAGAGTCAGTAAGATTATGTAATAGGGGACTACAGTAAGTCAGTAAGGAGGCAGAAGCTGCTTCTGGTACATGGACCTTGGTCATGTAGGGCTGGGAGAGTCAGTAAGATTATGTAATAGGGGACTACAGTAAGTCAGTAAGGAGGCAGAAGCTGCTTCTGGTACATGGACCCTGGTCATGTAGGGCTGGGAGAGTCAGTAAGAGTGTGTAATAGGGGCCTACATTAAATCAGTAAGGAGGCAGAAGATGCTTCTGGTACATGGACCCTGGTCATGTAGGGCTTGGAGAGTCAGTAAGATCATGTAATAGGGGCCTACAGTAAGTCAGTAAGGAGGCAGAAGCTGCTTCTGGTACATGGACCCTGGTCATGTAGGGCTGGGAGAGTCAGTAAGATTGTGTAATAGGGGTCTACAGTAAGTCAGTAAGGAGACAGAAGCTGCTTCTGGTACATGGACCCTGGTCATGTAGGACTGGGAGAGTCAGTAAGATTGTGTAATAGGGGCCTACAGTAAGTCAGTAAGGAGGCAGAAGCTGCTTCTGGTACATGGACCCTGGTCATGTAGGGCTGGGAGAGTCAGTAATATTATGTAATAGGTGACTACAGTAAGTCAGTAAGGAGGCAGAAGCTGCTTCTGGTACATGGACCCTGGTCATGTAGGGCTGGGAGAGTCAGTAAGATTATGTAATAGGTGACTACAGTAAGTCAGTAAGGAGGCAGAAGCTGCTTCTGGTACATGGACCCTGGTCATGTAGGGCTGGGAGAGTCAGTAAGATTATGTAATAGGGGTCTACAGTAAGTCAGTAAGGAGACAGAAGCTGCTTCTGGTACATGGACCCTGGTCATGTAGGGCTGGGAGAGTCAGTAAGATTATGTAATAGGGGCCTACAGTAAGTCAGTAAGGAGACAGAAGCTGCTTCTGGTACATGGACCCTGGTCATGTAGGGCTGGGAGAGTCAGTAAGATTATGTAATAGGGGCCTACAGTAAGTCAGTAAGGAGGCAGAAGCTGCTTCTGGTACATGGATCCTGGTCATGTAGGGCTGGGAGAGTCAGTAAGATTGTGTAATAGGGGCCTACAGTAAGTCAGTAAGGAGGCAGAAGCTGCTTCTGGTACATGGACCCTGGTCATGTAGGGCTGGGAGAGTCAGTAAGATTCTGTAATAGGGGCCTACAGTAAGTCAGTAAGGAGGAAGAAGCTGCTTCTGGTACATGGACCCTGGTCATGTAGGGCTGGGAGAGTCAGTAAGATTCTGTAATAGGGAACTACAGTAAGTCAGTAAGGAGGCAGAAGCTGCTTCTGGTACGTGGACCCTGGTCATGTAGGGCTGGGAGAGTCAGTAAGATTGTGTAATAGGGGTCTACAGTAAGTCAGTAAGGAGACAGAAGCTGCTTCTGGTACATGGACCCTGGTCATGTAGGGCTGAGAGAGTCAGTAAGATTATGTAATAGGGGCCTACAGTAAGTCAGTAAGGAGGCAGAAGCTGCTTCTGGTACATGGACCCTGGTCATGTAGGGCTGGGAGAGTCAGTAAGATTCTGTAATAGGGAACTACAGTAAGTCAGTAAGGAGGCAGAAGCTGCTTCTGGTACGTGGACCCTGGTCATGTAGGGCTGGGAGAGTCAGTAAGATTGTGTAATAGGGGTCTACAGTAAGTCAGTAAGGAGACAGAAGCTGCTTCTGGTACATGGACCCTGGTCATGTAGGGCTGGGAGAGTCAGTAAGATTATGTAATAGGGGCCTACAGTAAGTCAGTAAGGAGGCAGAAGCTGCTTCTGGTACATGGACCCTGGTCATGTAGGGCTGGGAGAGTCAGTAAGATTATGTAATAGGGGCCTACAGTAAGTCAGTAAGGAGGCAGAAGCTGCTTCTGGTACATGGACCCTGGTCATGTAGGGCTGGGAGAGTCAGTTACATTATGTAATAGGGGCCTACAGTAAGTCAGTAAGGAGGCAGAAGCTGCTTCTGGTACATGGACCCTGGTCATGTAGGGCTGGGAGAGTCAGTAAGAGTGTGTAATAGGGGCCTACAGTAAGTCAGTAAGGAGGCAGAAGCTGCTTCTGGTACATGGACCCTGGTCATGTAGGGCTGGGAGAGTCAGTAAGATTATGTAATAGGGGCCTACAGTAAGTCAGTAAGGAGGCAGAAACTGCTTCTGGTACATGGACCCTGGTCATGTAGGGCTGGGAGTCAGTAAGATTATGTAATAGGTGCCTACAGTAAGTCAGTAAGGAGGCAGAAGCTGCTTCTGGTACATGGACCCTGGTCATGTAGGGCTGGGAGAGTCAGTAAGATTGTGTAATAGGGGCCTACATTAAGTCAGTAAGGAGGCAGAAGATGCTTCTGGTACATGGACCCTGGTCATGTAGGGCTGGGAGAGTCAGTAAGATTGTATTATAGGGGCCCACAGTAAGTCAGTAAGGAGGCAGAAGCTGCTTCTGGTACATGGACCCTGGTCATGTAGGGCTGGGAGAGTCAGTAAGATTATGTAATAGGGGCCTACAGTATGTCAGTAAGGAGGCAGAAGCTGCTTCTGGTACATGGACCTTGGTCATGTAGGGCTGGGAGAGTCAGTAAGATTATGTAATAGGGGACTACAGTAAGTCAGTAAGGAGGCAGAAGCTGCTTCTGGTACATGGACCCTGGTCATGTAGGGCTGGGAGAGTCAGTAAGAGTGTGTAATAGGGGCCTACAGTAAATCAGTAAGGAGGCAGAAGCTGCTTCTGGTACATGGACCCTGGTCATGTAGGGCTGGGAGAGTCAGTAAGATCATGTAATAGGTGCCTACAGTAAGTCAGTAAGGAGGCAGAAGCTGCTTCTGGTACATGGACCCTGGTCATGTAGGGCTGGGAGAGTCAGTAAGAGTGTGTAATAGGGGCCTACATTAAGTCAGTAAGGAGGCAGAAGATGCTTCTGGTACATGGACCCTGGTCATGTAGGGCTGGGAGAGTCAGTAAGATTATGTAATAGGGGACTACAGTAAGTCAGTAAGGAGGCAGAAGCTGCTTCTGGTACATGGACCCTGGTCATGTAGGGCTGGGAGAGTCAGTAAGATTATGTAATAGGGGACTACAGTAAGTCAGTAAGGAGGCAGAAGCTGCTTCTGGTACATGGACCCTGGTCATGTAGGGCTGGGAGAGTCAGTAAGATTATGTAATAGGGCCCTACAGTAAGTCAGTAAGGAGGCAGAAGCTGCTTCTGGTACATGGACCCTGGTCATGTAGGGCTGGGAGAGTCAGTAAGATTATGTAATAGTCACCATCTTATAGGCAGCCGGTGAAAGGAACAGAGAATGGGTGTTATGTGGTAAGTCTGGTTGGTAGGTAAAGCTGAGCTGTAGCCCTGCCCTTTGTTGGTGAACTTGTACCATATGGACCTGTTTCACCAGGACTGAGTCACAGCCAACTGGCATCACCCACACCTGGAGCTCAGCTAGACAACCATTTAGGATTGGTACTGGGTACTCAGTACCCGGAGCAAAGAACAGGTCATCTGCATAGCAGTGGTAGATGAGGGCATGACATCTGGTTATTTCAGAAAGAAAAGATGACTACTGGCGCTATAATACTAGATGGCGCATATATGAATGAAGACGCCTGTATAATAAATAACCATCTGGTTTTATTCAAGACAAAATATTATTATTTTTTAACAACAAACTACTTTCACTATGTAAAATTCACGTATACATGTCATCTAACATTTTTCCTAATTTCAACAACCATTAAAAATCACCTGGCATGTGTTACCATGATAACTATTTCCAGAAATAGATCTTTCATAAGTGTGTTTTAGAAGAAAATACGCTTAAAGGTGCTGTCCCAAATTGTGGTTGCTGCTCATATGCTATGTGCACACAGCCTAGCACCCCATAAAGCAGGCATATCCAAACTGCGGCCCTCCAGCTGTTGTGAAACTACATATCCCAGCATGCCCTGACACAGATTTGCTGTCAGAGAATGCTACAGCTGTGTCAGGGCATGCTGGGATGTGTAGTTTCACAACAGCTGGAGGGCCGCAGTTTGGACATGCCTGCCATAAAGCATATATTGCTGTACGTGGTGTGAAGATTATTTCACCCACCAGTAGCATGTATATTGCAAAAAGCATAGGATAGGTAAAGAACCTTGAAGAACAACGCATGGCAATGATAAGTATACTCCAGAAGATTAAAATGGTTCCTCACCTGAGTGATGCCTATTGTGTGCAACAAGAGATGATTTATTTCTCAGAGTATAGAAATGGCTTCTCACCTGTGTGACTTCTGTGATGTGTAAGTAAATCACATCTTGTTAGACAACATTTCCCACACTCAGAGCAAGAAAATGGATTCTTACCTGTGTGACTTCTGAGATGTATAAGAAGATTTGATTTGAGTGCAAAACATTTCCCACACTCAGAGCAAGAAAATGGACTCTCACCTGTGTGACTTCTCTCATGATTAATAAGATGTGATTTCTGTGCAAAACATTTCCCACACTCCGAGCAAGAAAATGGCTTCTCACCTGTGTGACTTCTCTGATGTCTAACAAGTTCTGATTTGAGTGCAAAACATTTCCCACACTCAGAGCAAAAAAATGGCTTCTCACCTGTGTGACTTCTCTGATGTCTAACAAGATCTGATTTGAGTGCAAAACATTTCCCACACTCAGAGCAAGAAAATGGCCTCTCACCTGTGTGACTTCTCTCATGATTAATAAGATGTGATTTCTGTGCAAAACATTTCCCACACTCCGAGCAAGAAAATGGCTTCTCACCTGTGTGACTTCTCTCATGATTAATAAGATGTGATTTCTGTGCAAAACATTTCCCACACTCCGAGCAAGAAAATGGCTTCTCACCTGTGTGACTTCTCTGATGTCTAACAAGATCTGATTTGAGTGCAAAACATTTCCCACACTCAGAGCAAGAAAATGGCTTCTCACCTGTGTGACTTCTCTCATGATTAATAAGATGTGATTTCTGTGCAAAACATTTCCCACACTCAGAGCAAGAAAATGGCTTCTCACCTGTGTGACTTCTCTGATGTCTAACAAGTTCTGATTTGAGTGCAAAACATTTCCCACACTCAGAGCAAGAAAACGGCTTCTCACCTGTGTGACTTCTCTGATGTCTAACAAGATCTGATTTGAGTGCAAAACATTTCCCACACTCAGAGCAAGAAAATGGCTTCTCACCTGTGTGACTTCTCTCATGATTAATAAGATGTGATTTCTGTGCAAAACATTTCCCACACTCAGAGCAAGAAAATGCCCTCTCGCCTGTGTGACTTTTCTGATGTATAACAAGATGTGATTTCCGTGCAAAACATTTCCCACACTCAGAGCAAGAAAATGGCCTCTCGCCTGTGTGACTTGTCTGATGTATAACAAGATGTGATTTCCATGCAAAACATTTCCCACACTCAGAGCAAGAAAATGGCCTCTCACCTGTGTGACTTCTCTCATGATTAATAAGATGTGATTTCTGTGCAAAACATTTCCCACACTCAGAGCAA
This sequence comes from Pseudophryne corroboree, assembly GCF_028390025.1. Classification (NCBI taxonomy): domain Eukaryota; kingdom Metazoa; phylum Chordata; class Amphibia; order Anura; family Myobatrachidae; genus Pseudophryne; species Pseudophryne corroboree. The sequence continues at coordinate 2,859,918 of NW_026967494.1, forward strand.
GAAAATGGCTTCTCACCTGTGTGACTTCTCTCATGATTAATAAGATGTGATTTCTGTGCAAAACATTTCCAACGCTCAGAGCAAGAAAATGGCCTCTCACCTGTGTGCCTTCTCTGATGTGTAACAAGATGTGATTTGTATGTAAAACATTTCCCACACTCAGAACATATCAGTGGCCTTTCACCTACCTTACCTGTGTGTGGGTTAATAGGCTTTGTGTTCTGTGTAAAACATTTGGCATCTACAGAACACAGAAACTCTGTATCTACTGTCAGAGCTGTAACAGATGCACCAATATCAGGGTGATCAGGAGAACATTTCCCAGGATCAGAGGGATCAGCTGATAGAGCTGGATGTATAATTGGGGTAATGGGGTTATCTCCTGGAGAATCCTGTCTACTGTCATTATCTTTTATGTCACAATCCGGGGATAACATTAGATGTCCTTCTGAGATATTCCTGCTTGTGTGTCCACCTGCTGGAAATAAAATACATTATGGAAATGTGACATTTTCTGTAACAATATTAATCTTGTAAACAATAGGAGAAGACGACTCTCTGGGACACTTAATTGTAAATGTGTGTGTATAATAAAACATAACTTTTAATGAAGGCTTTATAATATTGTGTCTCAGATTATCATTGTGTCCACCCTCGTGAGAACACTCACAATAACAAATGTAATATTATAATAAGACTTAGATATAGCTCTCTCTTGTACTGGTAACGAACCATGAAGTATAAATGGAGACGTAGTCCCTCGGCAAGTCCTATGTCAGCACCAATGTAAAACAATGGATGGGAAACATATCGTATGAATTGGAGATTCTAGATGAACAATAACATCAGTCATATGAGCTGATGGATCAGAGAAATGTCTCCTAACGTTACTCCTGGAAGCATTGGTAAGGTAGCATTCCTTTATGTGTGTGCTCATACACTGGTAAGCCTGTACATGTGTTACTCACCCTTATATAAGGTATATTGCTATAGCAGAGTAGGTGTGGAACAAGGAATTTTACATGCAATACACCATATAATACACTGCAATCATCATCATCATCATCATCATCATCTGCTAGGTTATAATACCCTGTTACACCCCTATCATCAGTGTCTTACCTCTATACTCTCAATAGTAATAAGGATGATGGTGTGCACAGTAAGTATGATACAGAGAATTACATATCAGAATCTATACAGCTGCCGCCATACTTCTGCTTCTCATACGTGTGCTACTGGCAGCAGTGAACATCTGAGTGAGAGTGCAGGGAAGACAGCAGAGTCTTATGAGAAAGAGATTGGATCTGCCTTTGCAGGGCTGTACCACACCTGTCACCCCTGTTAGTATATAAAATAATAAATAAGAGGGGCGTGGCCTGAGTCCATCCAGACGTGCTTTCTGGAGCTCTCCTCACTAAGTGGCTTCTTATCTACCCTACCTGATAGCTCTCAGCCGCCGCTGGGACCAAGACCCAATCTATTAATTCCACCACTCCTACTGCCCTAAAGCTGCTCGCTCCGCGCACTGTTCATTACCGCAGCCTAGTGACGCCGCTGAAGCCACGGGCTGTATTCTGGGGCTAAGTGTGCCTAGTCTTTCCTGCACGCTCCGGCCACCTGACTTGGAGGCGCTTTTGGCTCAGGCGGGAGCACTTACTCTCCTGCTAACACAGGTGCGCAGCTCCCGTTACTACTGAGGACAGAAGGGTCTGCCCACAGTCACCGGAGCCCTGCGGTGATATTGGGAGGTGAGGTGGCTGCCATTTTGGATCCTGGTACCCAGCCATCGCATGCTTTGCCTTCTGCCTTCAATAATGTGTAAAATTGATATAAACTGCTAAATAAGTGTCCTGACGGTTGGACCGGGGTCACTACACTAAATTGAAGCATTTGCCTGGAGGTGAAACTACCTTCTATTTATATGGTACCACTATCATCTACTTCCTCTCAGTCTACATGCAGAGCCCAGTATCACGTATCGTCTGAGTACAGCTCATTACACTCTGATTACAACCTCACAGTATATTATTTTGTGGATTTAGCCACTGAATATATTTTGCCATTTGTGTCTCTCTGTGTCGAGAGCTTCACGTCTGTATCACGCTGACCTCTAGTGGAATTTATCGGTCATTACTGTGTTATTTGCGTTGCATTACATCATGTTTAAGCTTTGAGGTCCGGTATCAGTGAGATTGGCACTCGTACAGACTAAGATGAAAGAGATTGTTGTGTCTCACAAAGATCTGATCTCAGCTCATGACACCCTTCAGGAAGACCCGGTCTATTTGTGATAAAGTCATTGATTTAGAAGACAGGTCTCGGAGAAATAATATCAGAATAATGGGCGTTCCGGATTCTGCTACAAATGCTGAGCTTTATGATTATGCCACGGTCCTCTTGTCAGAAACTTTCACCGAAGGCTTCTGCTGCGGACCTTCTTATTGATAAGATCCATAGGCTCCCAAAGTCCAAACAGGCCCCTATCCAAGCACCGAGGGACACTCTGCTCAGGGTCCACTTTCTTCATATTAAAGAACGTATCCTACAGGCTGCTTTGTCTTCCTCATCCACAGCTGAGTGCCTGGATAATATGCAGCTATTTCCGGATATTTCTCCTGTGACGCTGGCCAAAAGGCGTCTATTCCACCCAAGGGAATATACGTTATGGTAAGAACTTACCGTTGATATCAGTATTCTTCCTAAGTCCACAGGATCCACAAAATAACAATGGGATATGATGAAGCGACAGCCTCCCAGCTTGCAACGGGTCCCGTCCATATATCCCCGCCTCCTTGCTCAGGCAAATCAGTTGTATTCCAATGCTCAAGGCAGGAGCATCATAGAGAGCCTTAATCAGGCGATAAGAACACACATGCACACCCTTCCGTACAAGAAGGAAGAGGCCAGTGAGTAAAAGGATCCTCAGATCAGGTGAGTCAGGGTGGGATCCCTATGGATCCTGTGGACTTACCATAACGTATATTTCTCTGGCAGGGTCCACAGTTATCCACAGGATAACAATGGGATTTCCCAAAGCAATTTAGTGAAGGGGACGCTCCAGACTGGAAAGGAGAATCCTTCGCCCGAATGCAGCATCCTGAGGCAAAGGTATCAAAGGCATAATGTCTAATGAATGTGTTAATGGAAGACCGTGTGGCTGCCTTACATATGTGTTCCGCTGAAGCACCACATTGTGCTGCCCACGACGGACCTACCTTACGAGTAGAGTGAGCAGAGACACTAGCTGGATTAGGGAGATCAGCTTGAGAATATGCTTCTGAAATCGTCATTCTAAGCCACCTCGCTAGTGTTTGCTTGTCAGCAGGCCATCCTCTCTTGTGAAATCCGTAGAAAACAAAGAGAAAATCTGTCTTTCTGATGGCACTGGTACGATCCACGTTGATCCTTAAAGCCCTGACTACATCCAAAGATGCATCTCCCACAGAAAGACCTGGCCTTTGAAAAGTTGGTACAACAATTTCTTCCTTAAGGCGGAATTTAGTCACCACCTTAGCAAGATATCCAGATTTAGTTCTGAGAACCGTTCTATCTGGATGAAATATCAGAAAAGGAGAGCGACATAACAATGCCCCTAAATCTGAATCTCTTCTAGCTGAGGCAATAGCAAGTAGAAAGAGAACGTTAGCTGTCAACCATTTAAGATCCACTTTATTAAGTGGTTCAAATGAGGCAACTTGAAGGGCTTTCAGGACTAGACTTAAGTCCCAAGGCACTGTAGGAGGAACAAAAAAAGTTGAATGTGCAGCATTCCCTGGAAAAAAGTACGCACATCCTGTAAATTGGCAATTTTCTTTTGGAACCATACAGTCAATGCCAACACTTGCACTCTCAAGGAAGCCACCTTCAAACCTTTATCCATTACAGCCTGAAGGAATGCTAAGACCCTGGAAACTCTGAAAGCCTTAGGGTACATTTTCAATTCACTGCACCAATGAATATAGGTTTTCCATATTCGGTGATAAATGCAAGCTGAGGAAGGTTTCCTTGCTCTGAGCATAGTCTGAATTACCTGTTGTGAGAATCCTCTTGACTTCTGGATAGATGTTTCAAGAGCCACGCCATCAAAGACAGTCGATCCAGATGTCTGTGATAACAAGGACCCTGCATCAGTAGATCTGGATGTTGAGGGAACAGAAGTGGAACACCCATCGACATACTCAGCAGATCTGTGTATCAATGTCTTCTGGGTCAAGCCGGAGCTATTAGTATCACGGCACTTTTCCCTTGCTTTATCTTTCTCACCACCATGGGTAATAGGGTGATTGAAGGAAACACATAAACCAGATGAAAGTCCCATGGGACCGACAGGGCATCCACAAAGATCGCTCTGGGATCCTTTGTTCTTGCCCCATAAGCAAAAACTTTGTTGTTCAGATGGGATGCAATGAGATCTATCTCTGGAAACCCCCACTTGTCCACTAGCGTCTGGAAGACCTCCGGGTGTAGAGACCATTCATTTTCCTGAATGGCGTGTCGACTGAGAAAGTCCGCTTCCCAGTTTAGGACTCCCAGTACGAACACTGTGGACAAGGCTGGATGATGAAGTTCTGCCCACTTTAGTATGTGACTTACCTCCTCCATCGCTTTCCGGCTTCGAGTTCCTCCCTGATGGTTGAGGTACGCTACTGCCGTTGCATTGCCTGAGCAGATCTGGACTAGTTTTCTCCGAAAAATGTCCTTTGCCTGAATCAGTGCCATATATATGGCCCAAAGTTCCAATATGTTTATTGGCAGGCAACTTTCTTCCCTGGTCCATTGCCCCTGAAAACACATTTCTGACACTGCTCCCCAGCCCTGAAGACTGGAATCTATCATCAGAATTTCCCAATCTGATATCCAAAGGGGTCTACCCTTGTCCAGATGGGATGTCTGTAGCCACCGGGCTAATGACCTTCTTACTTCTATTGTAAGAGACAGGGTCTGTGTTTTTATTGTCTGATGCAACCCATGCCATTTGGCAAGAATCAGAAGCTGCAGAGGCCTTGAGTGGAATTGTGAATACTCCACCATGTCGAACGTTGATACCATCAAACCCATCACCCGCATTGCTGCGTGAATGGATACCATTTCACTGTGTAACAAGTCCTGAATCCTTGAGTGAACCTTGGATATCTTGTTCAGATTTAAACTTACTCTCTGAAGACCTGAATCCAGTACCAGCCCCAAATGAGTCATCTGTTGTGACGGAACCAGAAACAATTTTTCCCAATTTATGAGCCACCCATGGTTCTGCAGACATGTTATTGTCTGTCGCAGATTACATAAGAGCAACTCCTGCATCTGTGTCAGGATTAAAAGATCAACGAGGTATGGAAAATATATTTTCTCATACGTCCTAGAGGATGCTAGGGTCATCATAGAACCATGGGGTATAGACGGGATCCGCAGGAGACATGGGAACTTTAAGACTTTGAAAGGGTGTGAACTGGCTCCTCCCTCTATGCCCCTCCTCCAGACTCGTTTTATAATTGTGCCCAGTGAGACTGGACGCACTGCAGGGAGCTCTACAGAGTTTCTCTGACAAGACTTATGTTAGGTTTTTTATGTTCAGGGAGGCTGGCAACAGACTCCCTGCTTCGTGGGACTTAGGGGAGAGGAGTATCACCCACTTCCAGTGAGCTCAAGGGCTCTGCTTCTGGCTACAGGACACCATTAGCTCCTGAGGGTGCTGATCGCTGGGTATGCCTAGATGCTCACACCCGCAGCCCGCCGTCACCCCCTTTCAGAGCCAGAAGTCAGAAGACAGGTGAGTAGATGAAGAAAAGAAGACTTCAGTGACGGCATTTATCTGAGGTACTGCAGCGTGCGGACGCTGCGCGCCAAGCTCCCACATACATGCAGCACTACAGGGTGCGCGGGGGGCGTCCTGGGCATCTAATAAATCCTCAGTGGACATCTGGCAAGAGGGGACATTAGTGCAGAGGTACTGTCCCAAAACCCCCGCCATTATAATCATACAAGAAGCGGTACTGAAGCGCCCCATTAAGGGGGCGAAGCTTCGTCCTCACAGCTCACTCGGCGCCATTTTCTCTCCATCAGGCTGCAGAGACGCTGGTCCTTCCTTCACACTGACAGGTATCAGGGCGCAAAACAGGGGGGGGGGGGTCACTGGCTAAATTTGGAGCAATATACTTTATATAAAAAGCGCTTATTTGGCGTTTATTGGGCGCTTCAGAACTGCTGATTGGACGCTGGGGTGTGAACTGGCAAATCCCCTCTGTGTCTCTCTGACAGGCTTTACTGTGGGTCTGTCCCCTATATGCCCGGTGTGTCTGTGGGTGTTTGGTGCACGTGTGTCGACATGTCTGAGGATGAAGGCTCTTCCCAGGAGGAGGCTGTATTAGGGACACAAACGGCTGCAGCGGTGACCCTGTCGGCACCGGCGACGTCGGATTGGATAAATGTGTTGAACACCTTGAATGCTAATGTGGCTCTTATTAGCAAGAGGCTAGATAAGTCTGAGTCTCAGACACAGGCATGGAAGAAATCTGCAGAAGATATGTTACTGCAAAGTCAGGTCCCCTCAGGGTCACAGAAACGTACACTGGCCCAATTGGCAGACACTGATATCGACACAGACACTGATTCCAGTGTCGACTATAGCGATTCCAGATTAGACCCAAAATTGGCATAAAGCATTCAGTACATAATTGTGGCTGTTAAAGGGGTATTACATATCACTGAGGACCGGCTGTCTCTGATAAAAGGGTCTGTATGTATAAGGAAAGGAAACCTGATGTAACGTTTCCTCCCTCTCATGAACTGAACACGCTATTTGAAAACCTCTGTGAAGCTCCTGACAAAAAGTTTGAGATTCCAAAAAGAATTACGGTAGCTTATCCGTTTCCCTCGGCGGATAGGGAAAAGTGGGAGTCACCCCCCACCGTGGACAAGGCCCTGTCACATTTGTCTAAAAAGGTGGCTCTTCCGTCACCTGCCACGGCGGCCCTTAAGGATCCTGCGGTTCGTAAACAAGAAACTACGTTAAAGTCCATTTATGCGACCACAGGTACGCTACTCAGACTTGTCATTGCGTCTGCGTGGGTAAGTAGTGCTATCGAAAAGTGGGCAGACAACTTGTCTTCTGATGTAGATACTCATGATGCTGGGTTATATCAAGGACTCTGCAGCCTACCTAAAGGAAGCTGCGAGAGATATTGGTCTTTTGGGATCTAAGGCCAATGCCACGGCAGTCTTAGCTAGACGAGTGTTGTGGATACACCAATGGAATGCTGATGCCGATTCCAAGAAAAGTATGGAATCTCTACCATATAAAGGTAAGGCTTTATTTGGTGACGGCCTTGATAATTTACCGCGGGTAAGTCATGCTTTTTACCTTATGTTCCTCCACAACAAAAGAAAAAGCATCACTATCAGATGCAGTCCTTTCGGCCCAATAAATACAGGAAGGGCCGAGGTTCTTCCTTCCTTGCTACTAGAGGAAGGGGAAGAGGTAAATGATCACCAGCCTTGTCAGGCTCCCAGGAGCAGAAGTCCTCCCAGGCTTCTGCTAATTCAACCGCATGACGTTGGGGCTCATATGCGGGAGTCCGCACCGGTGGGGGCACGTCTCAAACTCTTCAGTCAGTTTTGGGTTCGTTCAGACCTAGACCCATGGGTTTTACAAATAGTATCCCAAGGGTAGAAGCTGGAGTTTCAAGACGTTTCCCCTCGCCGTTTTTTCAAATCGGCCTTACCAGCTTCTCTTCCGGACAGGGAGGTAGTTTGCGACGCAATACAAAAGTTGTGTCAAAATCAAGTTATCGTCAGGGTTCCCCTGTCACAAAAGGGAGAAGGCTTTTATTCGAGCCTGTTTGTGGTCCCGAAGCCGGACGGTTTGGTCAGACCAATCCTAAACCTGAAATCCCTAAATTTCTACCTAAAGAAATTCAAATTGAAGATGGAGTCTCTCCGAGCAGTGATCTCCAGTCTGGAGGAAGGGGATTTTATGGTGTCGGTGGACATAAAACATGCCTACTTACATGTTCCCATTTATCCTCCGCATCAGGCTTACCTGAGGTTTGCAATACAGGATTGTCATTACCAATTTCAGACGTTGCCGTTTGGTCTGTCCACGGCTCCGAGGATTTTCACGAAAGTGATGGCGGTGATGATGGTTCTCCTTCGCAAGCAAGGAGTCACGATTACCCCATACTTAGACGATCTCCTGATAAAGGCGAGATCCAGGGACCAGTTGGTGCAAAACGTTGCACTCTCCCTGACAGTTCTTCAGCAACATGGTTGGCTCCTAAATTTGCCAAAATCACAGTTGATTCCGATGACGCAGTTGTCGTTTTTGGGAATATTGGACACAGAACTACAGAGAGTATTTCTTCCAGTGGACAAGGCTCTGGAACTTCAGAGTCTGGTCAAACTAATTCTGAAACCAGCAAGAATGTCAATCCATTAATGCATTCGGTTGCTGGGGAAGATGGTTGCGGCCTAAGAGGCCATTCAGTTTGGCAGGTTCCATGCAGAGTGTTCCAGTGGGACCTGTTGGACAAGTGGTCCAGGTCCCACCTACACCGGAGAATAATCCTGTCTTCCAAGACCAGGATATCACTCCTGTGGTGGCTGCACAGCTCTAACCTCCTAGAGGGGCGCAGGTTCGGGATACAGGACTGAATCCTAGTGACCACGGTTGCAAGCCTCCGAGGCTAGGGGGCAGTCACAATGGGAGAAAACTTCCAAGGAAGATGGTCAAGTCAGGAAACTTGTTTCCACATAAATATTCTGGAGTTAAGGGCCTGTTACAACAGGGGCCGTGCGTGTATCAGGACTTACCGCGGCTACGTTTGACGGCATGGCGGTTGAGCGCAAAATCCTAGCCCGTAAGGGTATTCCCAGTGAAGTCATTCCCACACTTATTCAGGCCAGAAAAGGTAACGTCTAAACATTACCACCGTATTTGGAGAAAATATGTTTCTTGGTGTGAATCCAAGGGGGCTCCTACGGAAGAGTTTCGACTAGGACATTTTCCCCATTTTCTACAAGCAGGTGTGGATGCGGGCCTAAAATAGGGCTCAATTAAGGAACAGATTTCGGCCTTATCGGTTTTATTTCAGAAACAATTGGCCTCCCTTCCAGAAGTTCAGACTTTCGTAAAAGGAATGTTGCACATCCAACCTCCATTTGTGCCTCCAGTGGCACCATGGGATCTTAATGTGGTGTTGCAGGTCCTTCAATCACATTGATTTGAACCTTTACGGAAGGTGGAGTTGAAATTCCTCACTTGGAAAGTGGTCATCCTGTTGGCCTTGGCATCTGCAAGGCGGGTGTCTGAGTTAGCGGCCTTGTCTCACAAGGGCCCTTATATGATCTTCCATGAAAATAGAGCTGAATTGAGGACACGTCAACAATTTCTACCGAAAGTGGTTTCCTCTTTCCACATGAACTAACCTATTGTGGTGCTTGTGGCTACGGACGCCTTTCGCTGAGTCAAAATCTCTGGATGTGGTCAGAGCTTTGAAGATTTATTTCGCCAGAACGGCTCAGATTAGGAAAACAGAGGCTCTGTTTGTCCTGTATGCTCCCAACAAGGTTGGGTGTCCTGCTTCCAAGCAGACCATTGCACGCTGGATCTGTAACACGATTCAGCATGCTCATTCCACGGCTGGATTGCCGTTACCGGAATCGGTGAAAGCCCATTCTACTAGAAAGATGGGCTCGTCCTGGGTGGCTGCCCGGGGGGTCTCGACATTGCAACTTTGCCGAGCAGCTACTTGGTCTGAGTCAAACACATTTGCAAAGTTCTACAAGTTTGACACCTTGGCCGATGAAGACCTTCAGTTGTTCAATCGGTGCTGCAGAGTCATCCGCACTCTCCCGCCCGTTCTAGAGCTTTGGTATAACCCCATGTTTCTATGATGACCCCAGCATCCTCTAGGACGTATGAGAAATAGACGTTATGGTAAGAACTTACCGTTGATAACGTAATTTCTCTTATGTCCACAGGTATCCACAGGATAACATTGGGATATGCCGGAGCGACAGCGGAAATGGCACCAAACAGTCACAAGCTTTCTGGCCTCCCAGGATGCATCAGGGCTTCACCGTATAATCCCGCCCACTCACTCAGTCAAATCAGTTCTTTCCACAGCGATTAGGCAGGAGCATCAGGTAGAAACCTATTTAGGCGATAAGAACACACATGCACACCCTTCCATACAAGAGGGAAGAGGTTTAATGATTGTTAAGATCCTCAAATCAGGTGCGTCAGGGTGGGATCCCTGTGGATACCTGTTGATATAAAAGAAATTACGTTATCCACGGTAAGTTCTTACCATAATGTCTATTACTCAGGCTGGGTCCACAGGTTATCCACAGGATAACATTGGGATTCCCAAAGCCAGTTTTAGTGGTTGGGACACTCCTGATTACACAGGAGGACCTTTCGCCCGAAGTCTGCATCATGAGAGTCAAAAGTATCCAAGGCATAATGTCTGATGAATGTGTTTATGGAAGACCATGTGGCTGCCTTACAAATCTGTTCTGCTGAAGCACCCTGTTGTGCTGCCCATGAAGGACCTACCTTACGTGTAGAGTGAGCAGAGACATTAACCGGAGTAGGGAGATCTGCATGAGAATAAGCTTCTGATATTACCATTCGGACCCATCTTGCGAGCGTCTGTTTACTAGTGATGAGCGGGTTCGGTTTTACTCGGTTCTCAAAACGGCATCTTATTGGCTCACCGATGTCACGTGTTTTGGATAGCCAATAAGATGCCGTTTTAAGAACCGAGTAAAACCGAGTAAAACCGAACCCGCTCATCACTACGGTTTACTAGCAGGCCATCCTCTTCTATGAAATCCGTAGAGGATGAAGAGAGAATCTGTTTTTCTGATGGCACTAGTACGATCTATGTAGATTCTTAAAGCTCGGACTACATCCAGCGACGCTTCTCCCGCAGAAAGTCCCGATACCTGAAAAGCTGGGACTACAATCTCTTTATTAAGGTGAAACTTTGACACCACCTTCGGAAGATAACCAGATCTAGTTCTGAGAACTGCTCTGTCTGTAAAAAAACTTAGGAAAGGAGACTTACATGATAATGTTCCTAAATCTGACTCTCTTCTGGCTGACGCCATTGCCAGTAGAAAAAGTACTTTAGCTGTTAACCATTTAAGATCTGCTCTCTTAAGTGGTTCAAACGGAGGTCCCTGGAGGAATTCAAGAACTAAATTCAAATCCCAGGGAGCTGCAGGAGGAACAAATGAAGGTTGAATATGTACCACTCCCTGAAAGAAAGTATGTACATCCTGTAAATCATCAATCTTTCGCTGAAACCATACAGTTAATGCTGATACTTGAACTCTCAAGGAAGCTACTTTCAAACCTTTTTCCAATCCTGCTTGAAGGAAATCCAAAATCCTGGATACTTTAAAAGATCTCGGATTCAAACTTTTTTCAGTACACCAATGAATATAGGCTTGCCATATTCTAATATACACGAGCTGAAGAAGGCTTTCTTGCTCGGAGCATAGTTTGGATTACTTGTTTAAAAAATCCTCTAGCTTTTAGGATAGAGGTTTCAACAGCCACGCCGTCAAAGATAGACGATCCAGATGACTGTGACAACAAGGACCCTGCATTAGCAGATCTGGACGTTGAGGGAGCAGTATTGGTGCTTCCACGGACATTCTCAGTAGATCTGTGTACCAATTACTTCTTAGCCAAGCTGGAGCTATTAGAATTTATTGCTCCCTTTGCTTGCTTTATTTTTCTCACTACTCTGGGTAACAGAGATATTGGAGGGAACAGATATGCCAGATTAAATTTCCATTCTACTGACAGTGCATCTACAAGGACCGCTCCGGGATCCTTGGTTCTTGATCCGTACTTCAGAACTTTGTTGTTTAGACGAGACGCCATGAGGTCTATCTCTGGTAGACCCCATCTGTTCGCTATTGTCTGAAACACTTCTGGGTGTAATGCCCATTCGGTTTCCTGAATGATGTGTCGACTGAGAAAATCCGCTTCCCAGTTCAGAACACCTGGGACAAAACACCGCTGACAATGCTGGGAGATTGAGTTCTGCTCATCTTAGAATGGGAGTTACTTCCTCCATCAATCTTTTGCTGTGAGTTCCTCCTTGATGATTGAGGTACGCAACTGCTGTCGCATTGTCTGGCATCTGTTGTCAGGACTTGCCACTCTTTATCCAAAAGGGTCTCCCCTTGTTTAAATGGTCTGTCTGTAGCCACCACGCTAGAGACCTTTTTACATTTACTGGAAACTTTATCATCTGCTTTTTTATCGTCTGATGATTTCCGTTCCATTTGGTCAGAATAAGGTGCTGTAATGGTCTGGAGTGGAATTGCACATATTCCACCATGTCGAAGGTTGATACCATCAGACCCAACAGTCGCATTGATGCATGGACTGATATTGTCTGGGTGTGCAACGCTTCCTGAGTCATGACCTGCACCTTGACCATCTTTTTCTCTGGTAAGAAAACTCTCTGTAGGTCTGAATCCAATATGGCCCCCAAATGAACCATCCGCTGTAATGGATTCAGAGACTACTTTTCCCAATTTATGAGCCACCCAAGTCTCTGTAGACAAACTATTGTCTGTTGAAGATGGCTCAAAAGTAAATTTTGCAAATGTGCTAAGATTAACAGGTCGTTGAGGTATGGGAATATTCTTATCCCCTGTTTGCGCAGACAAGCTGCCATAACCACCATGATCTTGGTAAACACACTGGGTGCTGTTGCTAGCCTGAAGGGCAGAGCTTGGAACTGAAAATGTTCCTGGAGGATGGCAAACCTGAGGTAACACTGATGAGACAGTGCTATAGGCACATGTAGGTAAGCATCCCGTACACCCAGAGATACCATGTAATCTCCCGGTTCCATGGCCAACATTATGGAGCGCAACGTCTCCATGTGGAACTTCGGGATCCAAATGTATTTGTTTAACATTTTTAGATTGAGAATTGGTCGATATGACCCACTTGGCTTCTGGATCAGAAATAGATTGGAGTAAAACCCCTGTCCCCTTTGTGATGGAGGTACAGGGACAATCACACCAGACTGCAGTAATTTTTGGACTGCTTCTTGCAGGGCATTGGCCTTCGACTCTATACGAGACGGGCTGGTGCAAAAAAATATTTGAGGAGGCTGCCTCCTGAATGGGAACCCATTCCCCTGAGATACCACCTTCTGCACCCAAGCATCTGTTGTTGACTGTTGCCATATGTGTGCAAAATGAAGGAGTCGGCCCCCAACCCTGGAATCCTCTAGGCGGAGGCCTGTCTCTTCAGGCTGATGGTTTCTGTTCAGGCTTGGAAGCTGGCTTTTTGCTAGCCCACTGCTTCCTACCCCTGGTTTTGAACTGGGGTTGCTTAGACTCCTCTTTAGCTTTCGCTTTACTTTGCCAACGAAATGAGCAAAACTTTAAACCCTTGGACTTAGGGTTATAAATAGCCGGAAATCTGACCTTCTTTGATTCAGCCTCTGATTTTAGGATATCAGAAAATGGTTTCCCAAACAATATATTACCAACGAAAGGCAATGCTTCCAATTCTTTCTTGGATTCCGCATCTGCTTTCCAGGTACGTAGCCAAACTGTTCTGCGAGCGGCTACTGTCAAGGTTGAAGCTTTAGAAGCAACTGTACCCATATCAATTGCTGCTTGTTCTAAGTATTGGGCAGATTGTCTCAAACGGCTTAAAAGGTACTCTTGCTCCGAAGTAGGAGAAGAGATGTCATTTCTAGTTCCTCTATCCATTCGCCCATTGCCTTTGCTACCCAGGCCGAAGCCATAGCAGGTCTTACCACTGCTCCTACTAGAGAAAATAAATGTTTCCAAAAACTATCTACCCTTCTGTCTGTGACATCATTTAGCGAGGTAGATGACAGTGGTAAAGCAGATTTATGCACAATCGCAGAACATGTGCATCTACTTTTGGAGGAACTTCTCTTTACGAACAATCCGCAGCTGGAAATGGATAATAAGAATTCCATCTTTTCGGAATCTTATATTTCTTACTGGGCGTCGCCCAAGACTCATCCATCATTTCTGTCAGTTCGTTTGACGCTGGGAATTCAGTTTTCACTGATTTTGTTCGTTTAAACACAGGTGCTTTAGATTTTATCACTGTTTTAGCTGGCTCTTCCAAAGAGAGAACAGCCTTCACAGCATCAGTAAGTTCAGCTACATCCTCTGAACTAAAGCTCTGCGACTGATCATCATACGGTGTATTTGAATATACTGTATCATCATCTGTTGTATCATCTTATGTAGTCTGCCACATAGACGCATCTGTCTTAGTCTTACCTGTCCCTTGGTTGCTTGTAGAGGCTACTGGAACCAAGCCGTAGGAAGGGAGCTGCATGTATGGGTTCATAGTGTAACCTAACCCTTGAGGTGGTGCTACCGGAGCTAACCTGTCCGCTATTGAAGATAGAGTCTTTGCGACCATATTCCATGGTGGCTCTGTTGGTGGTTGAACTAACTCCTGTTTTTTACTTCGCTGAAAAGCGAAACAGTTTGCACACAACCCCTCATAAGTGACCAATTGATCCACATCAATTAACCCTGTCTTATAAGATAAGCATGTTAGGGATGTAGGAGTGCCTGATAAATTCTCCTCATCACTTTTGCCGCTCACAGACATGGTAATAATCTGTTAATGACTACAGAGGGTCAGAACAGGACTGACATTACACAGAAAAGTCAGCACACATACTAGCAGTCAGTCACATGTTAAAGCATTAGACATTGTCATATGAGACTACAATCACCATCATAACAATTTATACATTAGTAGGAAAATTGTACTTCTGTTTCTAACTGGTTCTTTTCCAACATAACATGCAGAAAACACAGTAATATACAGGTCTCATATGCAATAGGTACTAAAAATTAACAATTCAAACTAAGAAGTAGAAGGAATTTTTAGTACTGTATACCCTGCCTCCAGGGAGCGGGATACAGGGAGACTCACCACACTTCCATATCCAAGCACATACTCTCGTAAGACGCTGAGTGGATTCAGACGCTACTGATGTACACTACCGCTCATGATAACTGACACAGTTGCTCCTGCGGACACGGACGCTCAGCGACTTCCACGTGTATGCAGACGCTAAGGCCTGCGACTAGGTCTGGGCGGGATCTCTAGTGTACACAACCGCAGCGTATAAGTTGCGACCGAGTACCCTCGTGGTAGCATCTGAGCCGGAAGTGAGGTCATTCAGTTCATGAAACGAGAGACACACGTGGAAACTGGTCATGAACTCGGAGGAGGGGCGGCCAGGAGAGCGTCTGAATCCCCCTGCTGACTTAAACCCTAAGGATCGTGGCCTCTACCTAGTCCTGGCGCCTATGATCCCCGGAGCGTAGCGCTGTTGCCCCAGAGAGTGTTCGGCGCATCAACACACTGTTTGTAGTCTCCACCAAAGACAGCGTAGCTGTGTCCTGACCCCGCTAGTAAGAGAAAGTCCATAGACTCACCATCTCCCCATGCTCCGGCCACAGCCTGATTACGTCTGCTGGACCTGCTAGAACATCCGACACAGACGCCCGTCGAGACAGCACTAATACCCGAAGGTAAGCGTTGTTGCGACCCGGTGAGGAGTTGTTGGAGCGACTCTTTCTAGCATGCGTTTAAGACGCTATTAACAAAAGTCGCTCAAAAAAACATAGTAAGTCTATAAAAATGAAATAATAAAAGCTTGAGGCTATTCTCACAGCAGCTCTGAGACCATGCGGCTTCCTGCCGCACCAAGCAAAAAACTGATCTGACTGAGTCAGTGGGTGGGACTATATGGTGAAGGCCCTGATGCATCCTGGGAGGCCAGAAAGATTGTGACCATGTTGGTGCCATTTCCGCTGTCCCTCAACCATATCCCAATGTTATCCTGTGGACCCAGCCAGAGAAAGTCACAGTTTGTACAATGCAGAGGTTATTACTGACAATAATACTGCACTGGACTAGTTTATATTGCTAAATAGTCAATAGATATAACACTACACAGTAAGAACTGGATGTATATCACAGGGTAATTGTACTATAAAACCCTGACTAAATGCACTCTTTCTTACTAACACTGACTAATAGGCAGGTAGAATACTTAAGTGTCATGTAAAGTCACAGCGCTGACAACCAGGCGGCTTTACATAGGAGGATTTGCCCAAGCAGTCCCAGGAACAGTGAGCTGAGGGATAATGGCCCCGCAGACACTGACAGGGAGTGAGGGAAAGACAGAGATGCAGCTCCAGGGTGGGAATACTTGCTGGAAATGGCGCCCTGGGGCTGGGGGAGGGGCTTCAGGTCTAAGCCTTATCCCCTCTGCTGGCAAAACCACCGGGTAGTGTGGGCGATATAAAAACTGGTTTAGAGAGAAAACCTGACCTGCGCCCATGCCCTGGTGATCTAGTGGGATTGCCTGTACTGCCGAAGTGTCCACCGCCAGCGTGCACGGCCCGCCTCTCACTGACCACGACGGATCGCGATAAAGACAGGGTCCCGCAAGCGGGACCCACATACCACCTCCCGAAGCGCGGCCACGCGATCCTGGAGAGCCCCAGCCGTGTGTGTCTAACGTGAAGAAACCTGGAGCCTCCGCTGTAGGTACCCGGCAACCAGGGCTCGGGAGTGTACAGCAGCGCTGGGGAGAGCAGGAGCTGCAGCAGAGAATTACATTTACCACCGCTGCTGCCATTGAAGTCTTCACTTTTTACTTCATAAAAAGCTTTTCTCAGGGCTGCTTGGAGCAGCCCCTCTGTTAACTGCCTGCTTACTGCAGCACCAACTTACAAAACTGAGCTCCTGTGCGGAGGGGCGGGGTTATAGAGGAGGCGGGGCTGTGCATTCTGGGAACAGTCAAAGCTTTGAGCCTGTTGGTGCCTCGGATCAAGAGCCTACTCTACACCCCATTGTCCAATCCTTGTGGAGCCCAGTGTACCCCGCAGCTGAAATCCTGTTTTCTCATACATCCTAGAGGATGCTGGGGTCCACTTCATGACCATGGGGTTTATACCAAAGCTCCAGTACGGGTGGGAGGGAGAGTGCGGATGACCCTGCAGCACCGATTGACCAAACTTGAGGTCTTCATCGGCCAAGGTGTCAAACTTGTAGAATTTAGCAAATGTGTTTCACCCTGACCAAGTAGCTGCTCGACAAAGTTGCAATGCCGAGACCCCCCGGGCAGTCACCAAGGAGGAGCCCACCTTCCTAGTAGAATGGGCCTTCACTGACTTCGGTAACGGCAATCCAGCCATAGAATGAGCTTGCTGAATCGTACCTCTGATCCAGCGTGCAATAGTCTGCTTGGAAGCAGGACACCCAATTTTGTTGGGAGCATACAGGACAAACAAAGACTCTGTTTTCCGTATTCTAGCTGTTCTAGCGACATAAATCTTCAAAGCCCTAACCACATCTAGATACTTTGACTCAGTGAATGTGTCAGGAATTACTGGCACCACAATAGGTTGGTTTATGTGGAAAGATGAAACCCCCTTTGGAAGAAAATGTTGACGAGTTCTCAACTCTGCCCTATCTTCATGGAAGATCAGGTAAGGGCTCTTGTGAGATAAGGCCCCCAATTCAGACACCCGCCGTGCGGATGCCAATGCCAAAAGCATCACCACTTTCCAAATGAGAAACTTCTACTCTATCTCTTGTAGAGGCTCAAACCAATCCGATTGAAGGAACTGCAATACCAGAGTAAGGTCCCATGGTGCCACTGGAGGCACAAATGGAGGCTGGATGTGCAGAACCCCTTTCACGAAGGTCTGAACCTCTGGAAGAGAGGCCAATTGTTTTTGGAAGAACACTGACAAGACCAAAATCTGGACCTCGATTGATCGCATTCGGAGGCCCGCCTCCACATCAGCCTGCAGAAAATGGAGAAAACGTCCCAACTGAAACTCTTCCGTAGGAGCCTTCTTGGATTCACACCAAGATACATATTTTCTGCAAATACGGTGGTAATGTTTCAACGTTACTCCTTTCCTGGCCTGAATAAGAGTGGGGACGACTTCCTTGGGAATACCCTTTCGGGCTAGGATTCGCCGCTCAACAACCATGCCGTCAAACGTAGCTGCGGTAAGTCTTTATACACACACGGCCCCTGCTGTAACAGGTCCTCGCGAAGAGGAAGAGGATCTTCTATGAGCTACTCCTGAAGATCTGGGCACCAAGCCCTCCTTGGCCAGTCTGGGGCAATGAAGATTGCTCGAACTCCTGTTCTTCTAATGATCCTGAGCCCTTTTGGGATCAGCGGAAGTGGAGGAAAGACATACACTGACCGGAAAACCCACTGGGCCACTAGCGCATCCACCGCTAATGCTTGAGGTTCTCTCGACCTGGAACAATATCTCTGAAGCTTCTTGTTGAGACGAGATGCCATCATGTCTACTTGAGAAACTCCCCAAAGACTTGTCACCTCTGCGAAGACTTCTTGGTGGAGGCCCCACTCTCCTGGATGGAGATCATGTCTGCTGAGGAAGTCTGCTTCCCAGTTGTCTACTCCCGGAATGAAAATTGCTGACAGAGCTTTTAGATGCCCAGAGGAGAATCTTCGTCACCTCTGCCATTGCCGCTCTGCTTTTCGTTACACCCTGCCTGTTTATGTACGCGACTGCTGTTACATTGTCCGACTGGATCTGCATGGGATGATCTTGAAGATGTACCGCTTGTTGAAAGCCGTTGTAAATGGCTCTCAATTCCAGCACGTTTATGTGAAGGCAGGCTTCCTGACTAGACCATTTCCCTTGGAAGCTTCCTCCCTGAGCGACAGCTCCCCAGCCTCGGAGACTTGCATCCGTGGTCACCAGGAGCCAGTCCTGAATCCCGAATCTGCGTACCTCCAGTAGGTGAGAGCTGTGTAATCACCACAGGAGTGAAATCCTAGCTTTTGACGACAGGATTATCTTTCGGTTCATGTGTAGGTGGGAACCCGACCATTTGTCCAACAGGTCCTACTGGAAAACTCTGACATGGAACCTGCCAAACTGTATGGCCTCGTAGGCCGCCACCATTTTCCCCAACAACCGAATGTACTGATGGATCGACACACTTGTTTCGAAAGGGCTTTCTACGTAATCTCCTATTGTACAGTCATACTAACCTACAGTTTCTTAGATCTTTAAATTGCGGACGTTATAGAGAATGAAAATACACAGACATTTTCACCAGAGAATTTTAGTATCATTTAATTTTTCTCCAGACGAAAGATCCGCTATAAATGGGAGATTAACTAGGCTTTTTTAGTGATCACCTGCTGCCCAGGGGCCTGACCGGATCGTTCCTCTAGCCAGGGGCAAAACCGGACCGTTCCTCCTGCCAGGGGCAAAACCGGACCCCATGCTCTAGCCCAGAGGCAAAACCGGAACGATCCTCTAGCCAGGGGCAAAACAGGACCGTTCCTCTAGCCAGGGGCAAAACAGGACCGTTCCTCTAGCCAGGGGCAAAACCGGACCGATGCTCTAGCCCAGGGGCAAAACCGGAACGATCCTCTAGCCCAGGGGCAAAACCGGACCGATCCTCTAGCCAAGGGACGTAACAGGACTGATCCTCTAGCCAAGGGACGTAACAGGACCGATCCTCTAGCCAAGGGGCGTAACCAGACCATTCTTCTATCAAGGTGTCTATCCCTCTCTACATGATCTCAACTCTGTATAACAGGGATTGTCTAGATACCTTCTCCAGGACATCTGTACAGAATATCACTCCCCATAATCAATCTGTTTGCTCATGAAGGATGAACTTTTCTATCTATGAGGTCTCTACTTGCAGACATACTAGCAATGAAGTACCTATATTAAGGAATGAAGACCATCCTGTCACATACACTTCCCATTACTCTGCTTTAGAAAATAAGAACTATTAAGAGGTTCCAATTCTTAATTAAAGCATGGTCCACTGAATCCAGTGACCTCCTATTATGCATTACTCATCCGTGTGCTGAAGACCAATGTCACGGCCTACTCGAAAAAGGAGACTGGCGTTCTAGGGCAGAGAGCTCAGTTCTCAGCTTGCCTTCTTATTGCCGAGACTCAACACCATGTTAGTTACAGAAAACATATCCTACCTGACCTCAGTGACATGATACGAAGACTATGGGATTAATATGTGCTGATGGCTCCTGATGTATGAGATATACCAGAGAGTGTGGGGAGGAGACTGGTCAGATCTCTGGGCTAGTAACACACAGTGACATGATGTGAGGAGGAGAGCAGGAGTATAATAGGGGCTGATGGCTCCTGGTGTATGAGATATACCAGAGAGTGTGGGGAGGAGACTGGTCAGATCTCTGGGCTGGTAACACACAGTGACATGATGTGAAGGGGGAGAGCAGGAGTATAATAGGGGCTGATGGCTCCTGATGTATGAGAGAGTGTGGGGAGGAGACTGGTCAGATCTCTGGGCTGGTAACACAGTGACATGATGTGAGGGAGAGAGCAGGAGTATAATAGGGGCTGATGGCTCCTGATGTATGAGATATGCCAGAGAGTGTGGGGAGGAGATTGGTCAGATCTCTGGGCTGGTAACACAGTGACATTATGTGAAGGGGAGAGTAGGAGTATAATAGGGGTTGAAGGCTCCTGATGTATGAGATACACCAAAGAGTGTGGGGAGGAGACTGTTCAGATCTCTGGGCTGGTAACACAGTGACATGATGTGAAGGGGAGAGCAGGAGTATAATAGGGGCTTAAGTCTTCTGATGTATGAGATACACCAGAGAGTGTGGGGAGGAGACTGGTCAGATCTCTGGGCTGGTAACACACATACATGATGTGAGGCGGAGAGCTGGAGTATAATAGGGGCTGATGGCCACTGATGTACAATACACCCCAGAGAGTGTGGGGAGGAGACTGGTCAGATATCTGGGCTGGTAACACACAGTGACATGATGTGAGGAGGAGAGCAGGAGTATAATAGGGGCTGATGGTTCCTGATGTATGAGATACACCAGAGAGTGTGGGGAGGAGACTGGTCAGATCTCTGGGCTGGTAACACAAGGTGACATCATGTGAGGGTGAGAGCAGGAGTATAATAGGGGCTGATGTCTCCTGATGTATAAGATACACCAGAGAGTGTGGGAAGGAGACTGGTCACATCTCTGGGCTGGTAACACACAGTGACATGATGTGAGGAGGAGAGCAGGAGTATAATAGAGGCTGATATCTCCTGATGTATGAGATACACCAGAGAGTGTGGGGAGGAGACTGGTCAGATCTCTGGGCTCGTAACACACAGTGACATGATGTGAGGGGGAGAGCAGGAGTATAATAGAGGCTGATGGCTCCTGATGTATGAGATACACCAGAGAGTGTGGGGAGGAGACTGGTCAGATCTCTGGGCTGGTAACACACAGTGACATGATGTGAGGGGAGAGCAGGAGTTTAATAGAGGTGATGGCTCCTGACTCCACACTGGGAAAAAACAAATTCCTCATTAGTTTTTACTGACAGAGGAGGGTGTAGGATAAGAGATTGCTGTAGTGACTGAGGAAGGAGAATATGTGACACTTTCCTGTAATAAGTGTTTATTACTCACCTGTGCTGATATCTGTAGGGATTTCCTCCTCCTTAGACTGCTGATCACCCCTCACATACGTCTCTTCTTCTCCCTCTGTATCTTCTACCTTTATATCAGTAACATACGTCTCCTCTTCTCCCTCTGTATCTTCTGCCGTTATATCAGTCACATACGTCTCTTCTTCTCCCTCTGTATCTTCTGCCTTTATATCAGTCACATACGTCTCTTCTTCTCCCTCTATATCTTCTGCCTTTATATCAGTCACATACGTCTCTTCTTCTCCCTCTGTATCTTCTGCCTTTATATCAGTCACATACGTCTCTTCTTCTCCTTCTATATCTTCTGCCTTTATATCAGTCACATACGTCTCTTCTTCTCCCTCTGTATCTTCTGCCTTCATATCAGTCACATACCTCTCTTCTTCTCCATCTATATCTTCTGCCTTTATATCAGTCACATACGTCTCTTCTTCTCCCTCTATATCTTCTGCCTTTATATCAGTCACATACGTCTCTTCTTCTCCATCTATATCTTCTGCCTTTATATCAGTCACATACGTCTCTTCTTCTCCCTCTATATCTTCTGCCTTTATATCAGTCACATACGTCTCTTCTTCTCCATCTATATCTTCTGCCTTTATATCAGTCACATACGTCTCTTCTTCTCCCTCTGTATCTTCTGCCTTCATATCAGTCACATACGTCTCTTCTTCTCCATCTATATCTTCTGCCTTTATATCAGTCACATACGTCTCTTCTTCTCCCTCTGTATCTTCTGCCTTCATATCAGTCACATATGTCTCTTCTTCTCCCTCTATATCTTCTGCCTTTGTATCAGTCACATATGTCTCTTTTTCTCCCTCTGTATCTTTGATATTAATATTATTTAATTGGGCTTCATCCTATGTAAACAAGACAAATATAATGACACACAGCTCCTCTACACAAATATAGTGACAGTCACTTTGATTTATTGGGGAGACCCTAAATCCCACCTACCTGATCCTCCTGTGGGATCCTGTGATTCTCCTCTGTACAATCCTGGGAATACAGAGGACGGGGACATCTCTCTGGGGTATCTCTGTTACTGGGTCCTTCTGTAGGAGACACATAGTGACTGAGTACAGTGTATATATGTGATTATCAGATGATGTGTGTATATAGGGGCCCCCATACCTGCTCTCCCTTGTACAAAACATGACAGTCTCCTCTTACCCAGTGATGTGAGGGGCCGGTGATTCTCCATCATCAAGTCCTTGTACAGACCCCTGTGTTCCTCTATATACTCCCCCTCCTGCATGGAGACATAGACAGTGATATCATGACACCTTATAGGAACCTGACACAGAGTGATACAGTCATCACCCAGACACATCCCCTGGTGTTACTGTATAATGTCCCATTCTCTGCAGTCATCTCTCCAGTCATCACCCAGACACGTCCCCTGGTGTTACTGTATAATGTCCCATTCCCAGCAGTCACCTCTCCAGTCATCACCCAGACACATCCCCCGGTGTTACTGTATAATGTCCCATTCCCAGCAGTCACCTCTCTAGTCATCACCCAGACAGATGCCCTGGTGTTACTGTATAATGTCCCATTCCCAGCAGTCGCCTCTCCAGTCATCGCTCAGACACATCCCCTGGTGTTACTGTATAATGTCCCATTCCCAGCGGTCACCTCTCCAGTCGTCACCCAGAAACTTCCTCTGGTGTTACTGTATAATGCCCCATTCCCAACAGTCACCTCTCCAGTCATCACCCAGACACGCCCCCTGGTGTTACTGTATAATGCCCCATTCCCAGCAGTCACCATCCAGACACATCCCCTGGTGTTACTGTATAATGTCCCATTCCCAGCAGTCACCTCTCCAGTCATCACCCAGACACATCCCCTGGTGTTACTGTATAATGTCCCATTCCCAGCAGTCACCTCTCCAGTCATCACCCAGACACATCCCCCTGTGTTACTGTATAATGCCCCATTCCCAGCCGTCACCTCTCCAGTCATCACCCAGACACATCCCCTGGTGTTACTGTATAATGTCCCATTCCCAGCAGTCACCTCTCCAGTCACCACCCAGACACATACCCTGGTGTTACTGTATAATGCCCCATTCCCAGCAGTCACCTCTCCAGTCATCACCCAGACACATCCCCTGGTGTTACTGTATAATGTCCCATTCCCAGCAGCCACCTCTCCAGTCATCACCCAGACACGTCCCCTGGTGTTACTGTATAATGTCCCATTCCCAGCAGTCACTTCTCCAGTCATCACCCAGACACATCCCCTGGTGTTACTGTATAATGTCCCATTCCCAGCAGCCACCTCTCCAGTCAGCAACTGAATGATCTTGTTGGTGAGTTCCAGGATCTTCTGGTCATTGTGTCTCTCATGTATCAGTGAGTGAGGTGTAGGCACCGTGATTGGGCTTTGGGTTCTACTCAGTCCACCTGACACACGGGGATGGCTGTTGAGTATCTCACACTCACTGGATGTCTTCTTCACTACTGTGTAATCCTGTGTAATGGAGGAGACATCAAATATCAATATATACACTCCCAGACCCCCCCCCATCACCTCCCCAGTCCTGTCCCTGTATTATTATTATTATTATAGTATTATTACTATAGACATAAGTTACATCACAGTGACGCTTCCATATCCCCTCACCTCCCTGTATTATTACTATAGATATATGTGTTGTCACTGTGACACTCCCAGATCCCCTCACCTCCCCAGTCATGTCCCTGTATTATTACTATAGATAAGTGATGTCACTGTGATGCTCCGAGATTCCCTCACCTCCCCAGTAATATACCTGTATTAGTACTATAGATATAAGCGATGTCACAGTGAGGCTGCCAGATCCCCTCACCTCCCAATTCAGGTCCCTGAATTATTACTATAGATATAAGTGTTGTTAATGTGACACTCCCAGATCCCCTCACCTCCCCAGTCATATACCTGTATTATTACTATAGATATAAGTGATGTTACTGTGCCAGTCCCAGATCCCCTCACCACCCCCAGTCATGTCCCTGTATTAGTACGATAGATATGTGATGTCACTGTGACGCTCCCAGATCACCTCACCTCCCCAGTCATGTCCCTGTATTATTACTAGATATATGTGATGTCTCTGTGACACTCCCAGATTCACTCGCCTCCAGTTATGTCCCTTTATTATTACTATAGATATAAGTGATGTCACTGTGACGTTCCCAGATCTCCTCATCTCCCCAGTCATGTCCCTGTTTTATTACTAAAGATAAGTGATGTCACAGTGATGCTCCCAGATCCCCTCACCTCCCCAGTCATGTCCCTGTATTATTACTATAGATATCAGATCATAATGATGCTCCCATATCCTCTCACCTCCCCAGTCATGTCCCTCTATTATGACTATAGATATTAGTGATGTCACTGTGACGCTCCCAGATCCCCTTACCTCCCCAGTCATGTCCCTCTATTATGACTATAGATATTAGTGATGTCACTGTGACGCTCCCAGATCCCCTCACCTCCCCAGTCATGTCCCTGTATTATTACTAGAGATATATGTGATGTCACTGTGACACTTCCAGATCCAGTCATGTCCCTGTATTATTACTAGAGATATATGATGTCACTGTGACACTTACAGATCCCATCAACTCCCCAGGCATGTCCCTGTATTATTACAGGAGATATATGTGATGTCACTGTGACACTTCCAGATTCCCTAACATTCCCAGTATTATTACTATAGATGTAAGTGATGTTACTGTGACACTCCCAGATTCCCTCACCTCCCCGTCATATACCTATATTACTATACATATAAGTGATGTTACTGTGACAGTCCCAGATCCCCTCCCCTCCCCCAGTCATGTCTCTGTATTAGTACGATAGATATGTGATGTCACTGTGACGCTCCCAGATCACCTCACCTCCCCAGTCATGTCCCTGTATTATTACTATAGATATAAGTGATGTCTCTGTGATGCTCCCAGATCCCCTCACCTCCCCAGTCATGTCCCTGTATTATTACTATATATAAGCGACGTCACTGTGCCTCTCCTAGATCCCCTCACCTCCCCAGTCATGTCCCTGTATTGCTATAGATATTAGTGATGTCACTGTGACACTCCCAGATCCCCTCACCTCTCAAGTCATATACGTATTATTAATATAGATATAAGGTCACAGTGGCGCTCCCAGATTCACTCACCTCCACAGTCATGTCCCTTTATTATTACAATAGATATAAGTGATGTCACTGTGACATTCCCAGATCCCCTCACCTCCCCAGTCATATACCTGTATTATTACTATAGATAACAGTGACATCACTGTGACGCTCCCAGATCCCCCTCACCTCCACAGTCATGTCTCTGTTTTATTACTATAGATTTAAGTGATGTCACTGTGACACTCCCAGTACCCCTCACGTCCACAGCCATGTCCCTGTATTATTACTAGAGATAAATGTGATGTCACTGTGACACTTCCAGATCCAGTCATGTCCCTGTATTATTACTAGAGATATATGATCTCACTGTGACACTTCCAGATCCCCTAACATCCCCAGTCATGTCCCTGTATTATTACTATAGATATAAGTGATGTTACTGTGACACTCCCAGATCTCCTCATCTCCCCAGTCATGTCCCTGTTTTATTACTATAGATTTAAGTGATGTCCCTTTGACACACCCAGTACCCCTCACGTCTACAGTCATGTCCCTGTTTTATTACTATAGATAATAAGAATTTACTTACCGATAATTCCATTTCTCGTAGTCCGTAGTGGATGCTGGGGACTCCGTAAGGACCATGGGGATCAGCGGCTCCGCAGGAGACTGGGCACAAAAGTAAAGCTTTAGGACAACCTGGTGTGCACTGGCTCCTCCCCCTATGACCCTCCTCCAAGCCTCAGTTAGGATACTGTGCCCGGACGAGCGTACACAATAAGGAAGGATTTTGAATCCCGGGTAAGACTCATACCAGCCACACCAATCACACCGTATAACTTGTGATCTAAACCCAGTTAACAGCATGATAACAGAGGAGCCTCTAGAAAAGATGGCTCACTACAGCAATAACCCGATTTTTGGTAACAATAACTATGTACCAGTATTGCAGACAATCCGCACTTGGGATGGGCGCCCAGCATCCACTACGGACTACGAGAAATAGAATTATCGTTAAGTAAATTCTTATTTTCTCTGACGTCCTAGTGGATGCTGGGGACTCCGTAAGGACCATGGGGATTATACCAAAGCTCCCAAATGGGCGGGAGAGTGCGGATGACACTGCAGCACCAATGAGAGTACTCCAGGTCCTCCTCAGCCAGGGTATCAAATTTGTAGAATTTTACAAACTTATTTGCTCCTGACCAAGTAGCTGCTCGGCAAAGTTGTAAAGCCGAGACCCCTCGGGCAGCCGCCCAAGATGAGCCCACCTTCCTCGTGGAGTGGGCATTAACAGATTTTTGGCTGTGGCAGGCCTGCCACAGAATGTGCAAGCTGAATTGTACTACAAATCCAACGAGCAATAGTCTGCTTAGAAGCAGGGGCACCCAGCTTGTTGGGTGCATACAGGATAAACAGCGAGTCAGATTTTCTGACTCCAGCCGTCCTGGAATATATATATTCAGGGCCCTGACAACGTCTAGCAACTTGGAGTCCTCCAAGTCCCTAGTAGCCGCAGGCACCACAATAGGTTGGTTCAGGTGAAACGCTGAAAACCACCTTAAGGAGAAACTGAGGACGAGTCCTCAATTCCGCCCTGTCCGAATGGAAAATCAAATAAGGCTTTTACAGGATAAAGCCGCCAATTCTGACACGCACCTGGCCCAGGCCAGGGCCAACAGCATGACCACTTTCCATGTGAGATATTTTAACTCCACAGATTTAAGTGGTTCAAACCAATGTGACTTTTGGAACCCAAACTACATTGAGATCCCAAGGTGCCACTGGAAGCACAAAAGGAGGCTGTATATACAGTACCCCTTTTACAACGTCTGAACTTCAGGGACTGAAGCTAGTTCTTTTTGGAAGAAAATTGACAGGACCGAAATTTGAACCTTAATGGACCCCAATTTCAGGCCCATAGACAGTCCTGTTTGCAGGAAATGTAGGAATCGACCCAGTTGAAATTCCTCCGTCGGGCCTTACTGGCCCCGCACCACGCAACATATTTTCGCCAAATGCTGAGATAATGTTTTGCGGTTACATCCTTCCTGGCTTTGATCAGGATAGGGATGACTTATCCGGAATGCCTTTTTCTGCTAGGATCCGGCGTTCAACCGCCATGCCATCAAACGCAGCCGCGGTAAGTCTTAGAACAGACAGGGTCCTTGCTGAAGCAGGTCCCTTCTTAGAGGTAGAGGCCACGGATCCTCCGTGAGCATCTCTTGAAGTTCCGGTTACCAAGTCCTCCTTGGCCATTCCGGAGCCACGAATATAGTGCTTACTCCTCTCCGTCTTATAATTCTCAGTACCTTGGGTATGAGAGGCAGAGGAGGGAACACATACACTGACTGGTACACCCACGGTGTTACCAGAGCGTCTACAGCTATTGCCTGAGGGTCCCTTGACCTGGCGCAATACCTGTCGAGTTTTTCCCAACGGTTTATAATCATGTGGAAGACTTCTGGGTGAAGTCCCCACTCTCCTGGGTGGAGGTCGTGTCTGCTGAGGAAATCTGCTTCACAGTTGTCCACTCCCGGAATGAATACTGCTGACAGTGCTATCACTGCCATTGCCCTCCTGCTTCTTGTGCCACCCTTGTTTACGTGGGTGACTGCCGTGATGTTGTCCGACTGGATCAACACCGCTGACCTTGAAGCAGAGGTCTTGCTAAGCTTAGAGCATTGTAAATGGCCCTTAGCTTCAGGATATTTATGTGAAGTGCTGTCTCCAGGCTTGACCATAAGCCCTGGAAATTTCTTCCCTGTGTGACTGCTCCCCAGCCTCGCAGGCTGGCATCCGTGGTCACCAGGACCCAGTCCTGAATGCCGAATCTGCGGCCCTCTAGAAGATGAGCACTCTGCAACCACCACAGGAGGGACACCCTTGTCCTTGGTGACAGGGTTATCCGCTGATGCATCTGAAGATGCAACCCGGACCAATTGTCCAGCAGGTCCCACTGGAAAGTTCTTGCGTGGAAACTGCCGAATGGGATTGCTTCGTAGGAAGCCACCATTTTTCCCAGAACCCTTGTGCATTGATACACTCTTGGCTCGGTTTTAGGAGGTTCCTGACTAGCTCGGATAACTCCCTGGCTTTCTCCTCCGGAAGAAACACCTTTTTCTGGACTGTGTCCAGGATCATCCCTAGGAACAGAAGACGAGTCGTCGGAACCAGCTGCGATTTTGGAATATTGAGAATCCAACCGTGCTGTCGCAACACTACCTGAGATAGTGCTACTTCGACCTCCAACTGTTCTCTGGATCTTACCCTTATCAGGAGATCGTCCAAGTAAGGGATAACTAAAACTCCCTTCCTTCAAAGGAGTATTATCATTTCGGCCATTACCTTGGTAAAGACCCGGGGTGCCGTGGACCATCCAAACGGCAGCATCTGAAACTGATAGTGACAGTTCTGTACCACAAACCTGAGGTACCCTTGGTGAGAAGGGTAAAATGGGACATGAAGGTAAGCATCCTTGATGTCCAGAGACCATGTAGTCCCCTTCTTCCAGGTTCGCAGTCACTGCTCTGAGTGACTCCATCTTGAATTTGAACTTCTGTATGTAAGTGTTCAAAGATTTTAGATTTAAAATCGGTCTCATCGAGCCGTCCGGCTTCGGTACCACAACAGTGTGGAATAATAATACCCCTTTCCCTGTTGCAGGAGGGGTACCTTGATTATCACCTGCTGGGAATACAGCTTGTGAATGGCTTCCAAAACTGCCTCCCTGTCGGAGGGAGACGTCGGTAAAGCCGACTTTAGGAAACGGCGAGGGGGAGACGTCTCAAATTCCAATTTGTACCCCTGAGATACCACCTGAAGGATCCAGGGGTCTACTTGCGAGTGAGCCCACTGCGCGCTGAAATTCTTGAGACGGGCCCCCACCGTGCCTGAGTCCGCTTGTAAAGCCCCGGCGTCCTGAGGGCTTAGCAAAAGCGGGAGAGGGCTTCTGTTCCTGGGAACTGGCTGATTTCTGCAGCCTTTTTCCTCTCCCTCTGTCACGGGGCAGAAGTGAGGAACCTTTTGCCCGCTTGCCCTTATGGGAACGAAAGGACTGCGCCTGAACTTATGTTGAGCGGCGACCTGGGGTAAAAACGTGGAATTCCCAGCTGTTGCCGTGGCCACCAGGTCTGAAAGACCGACCCCAAATAACTCCTTCCCTTTATAAGGCAATACTTCCATATGCCGTTTGGAATCCGCATCACCTGACCACTGTCGTGTCCATAACCCTCTTCTGGCAGAAATGGACAACGCACTTACTCTTAATGCCAGTCGGCAAATATTCCGCTGTGCATCACGCATATATAGAAATGCATCTTTTAAATGCTCTATAGGCAATAATATACTGTCCCTATCTAGGGTATCCATCTTTTCAGTCAGGGAATCCGACCACGCTAACCCAGCACTGCACATCCAGGCTGAGGCGATTGCTGGTCGCAGTATAACACCAGTATGTGTGTAAATACATTTTAGGATACCCTCCTGCTTTTCTATCAGCAGGATCCTTAAGGGCGGCCATCTCAGGAGAGGGTAGAGCCCTTGTTTTGACAAGCGTGTGAGCGCTTTATCCACCCTAGGGGGTGTTTCCCAACGCACCCTAACCTCTGGCGGGAAAGGATATAATGCCAATAACTTTTTATCGGGGGAAACCCACGCTACATCACACACCTCATTTAATTTCTCAGATTCAGGAAAACTACAGATAGTTTTTCCTCACCGAACATAATACCCCTTTTTGGTGGTACTCGTATTATCAGAAATGTGTAAAACATTTTTCATTGCCTCAATCATGTAACGTGTGGCCCTACTGAAGTCACATTTGTCTCTTCACTGTCGACACTGGAGTCAGTATCCGTGTCGGCGTGTGTATCTGCCATCTGAGGTAACGGCCGCTTTAGAGCCCCTGACGGCCTATGAGACGTCTGGACAGGCACAACCTGAGTAGCCGGCTGGCTCATGTCAACCACTGTCTTTTATACAGAGCTGACACTGTCACGCAATTCCTTCCAACAGTTCATCCACTCAGGTGTCGACCCCCTAGGGGGTGACATCACTATTACAGGCAATCTGCTCCGTCTCCACATCATTTTTCTCCTCATACATGTCGACACAAACGTACCGACACACAGCACACACACAGGGAATGCTCTGATAGAGGACAGGACCCCACTAGCCCTTTGGGGAGACAGAGGGAGAGATTGCCAGCACACACCAGAGCGCTATTTATATACAGGGATAACCTTATATAAGTGTTTTTCCCCTTATAGCTGCTATATTGTTAATACTGCGCCTAATTAGTGCCCCCCCCACTCTTTTTTTAACCCTTTCTGTAGTGTAGTGACTGCAGGGGAGAGCCAGGGAGCTTCCCTCCAACGGAGCTGTGAGGGAAAATGGCGCCAGTGTTCTGAGGAGATAGGCTCCGCCCCCTTCTCGGCGGCCTTATCTCCCGTTTTTCTGTGTATTCTGGCAGGGGTTAAATTCATCCATATAGCCCAGGAGCTATATGTGATGCATTTTTCGCCATCCAAGGTGTTTTTATTGCGTCTCAGGGCGCCCCCCCAGCGCCCTGCACCCTCAGTGACCGGAGTGTGAAGTGTGCTTAGAGCAATGGCGCACAGCTGCAGTGCTGTGCGCTACCTTGTTGAAGACAGGACGTCTTCTGCCGCCGATTTTCCGGACCTCTTCTGTCTTCTGGCTCTGTAAGGGGGCCGGCGGCGCGGCTCTGGGACCCATCCATGGCTGGGCCTGTGATCGATCCCTCTGGAGCTAACGTCCAGTAGCCTAAGAAGCCCAATCCACTCTGCACGCAGGTGAGTTCGCTTCTTCTCCCCTTAGTCCCTCGATACAGTGAGCCTGTTGCCAGCAGGTCTCACTGAAAATAAAAAACCTAACACTAAACTTTTCACTAAGCAGCTCAGGAGAGCCCCTAGTGTGCATCCTTCTCGTTCGGGCACAAAAATCTAACTGAGGCTTGGAGTAGGGTCATAGGGGGAGGAGCCAGTGCACACCACCTAGTCCTAAAGCTTTTACTTTTGTGCCCAGTCTCCTGCGGAGCTGCTATTCCCCATGGTCCTGACGGAGTCCCAGCATCCACAAGGACGTCAGAGAAACACTGTTTATTACACACAAGAGCCGGTCTGCATTATCAACTTTGTGCCGCAAGGACTACCAACACTGGTGCAGTGACTACTAACCACCATCACATCTATACACATGTAACTCACTTTGTTGTTACACCGGAACTAAGCGGATGGACAATTACCATATAAAGGTCATTCTGGTTCAGGGCACATTCCTGTATGAACCATATCAGCTGGAGGATTTCTTCTCACTCACACTGTGCGCTGCTAATTTACTATAAGAGACGGACAAATCCTCTGAGAGTCTCCTATGTAGAAGGATCAGCGTTTTCCTTTTACATTGATTTTATCAGTGATACCTTTGTGTATACTCATTGTGTATATCATGTATACCAGAGATATCATACACCTCAGGGTAACACCCATTAGTATATGTTTTGCTCTATATTACTGTTTATATTGTTTTTATGTTTTGGTTGCATCATTTGGATAGAGCGCTACCTGGTATTCCCCACATTTGCACACAGCATGGGGCTCAGTAACAGGCCGGCTGCCGGCACGTATACAAAATAATAGGTTCCCTATAGAATAATAGTAAACGCCAGGCACAGCTGCTGCAGAAACTCTTGTTACATACATGACGTCAGTCTCTTCTGATACTGGCATTATATAATACAACCCGGTGTCTCTACAGCAGATGGCCGTCGTTATACGTGTGGCGCCCTCCTAGCAGGAATGTCACATGTTACACCATTATAGTGACGTGACTGCTGGGGGGGGGATGGGGCGGCTCAGCCTGCAGCTGTCACACTGCCAGTGGTGTAGTAATGCTCTGCAGCTGTCACACTGCCAGTGGTGTAGTAATGCTCTGCAGCTGACATAATAATAATAATAATAATAATGACAGGACACCACAGGCTGCTCCTCCTGTATAATAATAATATCAGGACACCACAGGCTGCTCCCCCTGTATAATAATAATAATAACAGTACACAACAGCCTACTCCCCCTGTATAATAATAACAGGACACCACAGGCTGCTCCCCCTGTATAGTAAGACGCCATTACCTGATCTCCACGGACACTGGGAGGCTGCAGCAGTCAATTTAAACTCACTTCCTGTATGTGAAACGCACGGTCCGGAAGTAAGGTGGAACGCACATGCCGGAAGTAGGGTTTGATTGGCAACGACTGCTACCTGGTTACTGGCCCCTCCCCTCCTACACCCAACCCACAGCCCCGCCCTCTGTAATCACAATTCCCGTACATGTCCTTAGTGCAGGAGGCTGGCGGCCATTTTCCTGTAGACCAGTCCGGCAGCAGCAATAGGTTCCCTGGCCGTGTAATGACGTCAGGAGCGGCGGCCATTTTCCCCTCGTCTGAGCTCCGCCTTCCTTCTATCATTCCCACAAGGCAGCAGGAGCAGAGAGCAGCCATTGCTGTGTCTGGCAGCAGGTAATGATATTATTATTATTATTCTATAGGCTGAGCAGCTCTGGTGTCAGGTTCTGTACTACAGGGGGAGCAGCCTCTGGTGCCTTGTTATAGTGCAGCTGGAGCAGCCTCTGGTGCTGCATTATCCCTGTACAGGTGGCTGACACTCTAGTGTCCTATTACTGTAATACAGGTGGCGCAGACCCCGCTGTTACTGTAATACAGGTGGCGCAAACCCCGCCGTTACCGTAATACAGGTGGCGCAGAACCCACCGTTACCGTAATACAGGTGGCGCACACCCCGCCGTTACCGTAATACAGGTGGAGCAGACCCCGCCGTTACCGTAATGCAGGTGGCGCAGACCCCGCCGTTACCGTAATACAGGTGGAGAAGACCCCGCCATTACCGTAATACAGGTGGCGCAGACCCCGCCGTTACCGTAATACATGTGGCGCAGACCCCACCGTTACTGTAATACAGGTGGCGCAGACCCCGCCGTTACCGTAATACAGGTGGCTCAGATCCCTCCGTTACCGTAATACAGGGGGCGCAG
Organism: Pseudophryne corroboree; assembly: GCF_028390025.1. NCBI lineage: Eukaryota > Metazoa > Chordata > Amphibia > Anura > Myobatrachidae > Pseudophryne > Pseudophryne corroboree. The sequence goes on from NW_026967494.1 coordinate 2,893,680, forward strand.
ACCCTGCCGTTACCGTAATACAGGTGGCGCAGGACCCGCCGTTACCGCAATACAGGGGGTGCAGAACCCGCCGTTACCGTGATACAGGTGGCGCAGACCCCGCAGTTACCGTAATACAGGTGGCGTAGATCCCGCATTTACCGTAATACATGTGGCGCAGGCCTCGCCGTTACTGTAATACAGGTGGCGCAGACCCCGCCGTTACTGTGATACAGGTGGCGCAGACCCCGCCGTTACCGTGATACAGGTGGCGCAGACCCCGTCGTTACCGTGATACTGGTTGCGCAGGCAGACTCCGCCGTTACCGTAATACAGGAGGCACAGACCCTGCCGTTACCGTAATACAGGGGGCACAGTCCTCTCCATTACCGTAATACAGGGGGCGCAGACCCCGCCGTTACCGTATTACAGGTGGCGTAGACCCCGCAGTTACCGTAATACAGGTGGCGCAGACCCAGTTGTTACCGTAATACAGGGGGGAGCACCCCTCTTTTTCTTTTGCATTACGTAATACAGGGGGCGCAGAACCCGTCGTTACCGTAATACAGGTGGCGCACACTCCGCCGTTACCGTAATACAGATGGTGCACACACTGCCGTTACCGTAATGCAGGTGGTGCGAACCCCGCCGTTACCATAATACAGGTGCCGCAGACCCCGCCGTTACAGTAATACAGGGGGCGCAAGACCCCAACGTTTTCCGTAATACAAGTGGCGCAAGACCCCGCCGTTACCATAATACAGGTGGCACATACCCCGCCCTTACCGTAATACAGGTGGCGCAGACCCCGCCGTTACAGTAATTCAATGCAGACCCCGCCATTACAGGTGTTGTGTCCTGTGGCATTGTGCTGTACAGGGGGAGCGGCCTGTGTTGTCGTAGTTTACAGGAGGAGCAACCTCTGGTGTCCTGTTGTTATTATTATTATACAGGAGGATCAGCCCCCGCCGTTACCGTAATACATGTGGCGCAGACCCCACCGTTACCGTAATACAGGGGGCGCAGACCCCGCTGTTACCGTGATACAGATGGCGCAGCACCTGGCATTACTGTGATACAGGTGACACAGACCCTGTTACCGTAATACAGGGGGGAACACCCCTCTTTCTCTGACGTCCTAGTGGATGCTGGGACTCCGTAAGGACCATGGGGAATAGCGGCTCCGCAGGAGACAGGGCACAATACTAAAAGCTTTAGGATCAGGTGGTGTGTACTGGCTCCTCCCCCTATGACCCTCCTCCAAGCCTCAGTTAGATTTTTGTGCCCGGCCGGGAAGGGTGCAATCTAGGTGGCTCTCCTGAGCTGCTTAGAATAAAAGTTTAATTTAGGTTTTTTATTTTCAGTGAGTCCTGCTGGCAACAGGCTCACTGCTACGAGGGACTTAGGGGAGAAGAAGTGAACTCACCTGCGTGCAGGATGGATTTGCTTCTTAGGCTACTGGACACCATTAGCTCCAGAGGGATCGAACACAGGCCCAGCCATGGAGTCCGGTCCCGGAGCCGCGCCGCCGGCCCCCTTGCAGATGCTGAAGAAAGAAGGTCCAGAGGTCCAGAAATCGGCGGCAGAAGACTTTTCAGTCTTCATGAGGTAGCGCACAGCACTGCAGCTGTGCGCCATTGTTGTCAGCACACTTCACACCAGCGGTCACTGAGGGTGCAGGGCGCTGGGGGGGCGCCCTGGGCAGCAATGAAAATACCTTTACTGGCTAAAATACATCACATATAGCCTCTGGGGCTATATGGATGTATTTAACCCCTGCCAGGATGTCAGAAAAACGGGAGAAGAAGCCCGCCGAAAAAGGGGCGGGGCCTATTCTCCTCAGCACACAGCGCCATTTTCCCTCACAGAAATGCTGGTGGGAAGGCTCCCAGGCTCTCCCCTGCACTGCACTACAGAAACAGGGTTAAAACAGAGAGGGGGGGCACTTTTTTGGCGATATAATTACATATGTGAAAATGCTATAAGGGAAAACACTTGTATAAGGGGTTGTCCCTGTATAATTATAGCGTTTTTGGTGTGTGCTGGCAAACTCTCCCTCTGTCTCCCCAAAGGGCTAGTGGGGTCCTGTCCTCTATCAGAGCATTCCCTGTGTGTGTGCTGTGTGTCGGTACGTGTGTGTCGACATGTAGGAGGACGATGTTGGTGAGGAGGCGGAGCAATTGCCTGTATTGGGGATGTCACTCTCTAGGGAGTCGACACCGGAATGGATGGCTTATTTAGGAATTACGTGATAATGTCAACACGCTGCAAGGTCGGTTGACGACATGAGACGGCCGGCAAACAAATTAGTACCTGTCCAGGCGTCTCAGACACCGTCAGGGGCTTTAAAACGCCCATTTACCTCAGTCGGTCGACACAGACACGGACACTGACTCCAGTGTCGACGGTGAAGAAACAAACTTATTTTCCTTTGGGGCCACACGTTACATGTTAAGGGCAATGAAGGAGGTGTTACATATTTCTGATACTACAAGTACCACAAATAAGGGTATTGTGTGAAGAAACTACCTGTAGTTTTTCCTGAATCAGATAAATTAAATGAAGTGTGTGATGATACGTGGGTTTCCTCCGATAGAAAATTATTGGCGGTATACCTTTTCCCGCCAGAAGTTAGGGCGAGTTGGGAAACACACCTTAGGGTGGATAAGGCGCTCACACGCTTATCAAAACAAGTGGCGTTACCGTCTCCAGATACGGCCGCCCTCAAGGAGCCAGCTGATAGAAGGCTGAAAAATATCCTTAAACGTATATACACACATACTGGTGTTATACTGCGACCAGCAATCGCCTCAGCCTGGATGTGCAGCGCTGGGGGGGCTTGGTCGGATTCCCTGACTGAAAATATTGATACCCTTGACAGGGACAGTATTTTATTGACTATAGAGCATTATCAGGAAATCGTCCATATTTCTTTTAAGAAGAATCATCATTTCGGCCATTACCTTGGTAAAGACCCGGGGTGCCGTGGACAATCCAAGGTGGACATGATGGCGTCCCGCCTGAACAAAATTAGACAGATATTGCGCCAGGTCAAGGGACCCTCAGGCAATAGCGGTGGACGCTCTGGTAACACCGTGGGTGTACCAGTCAGTGTATGTGTTCCCTCCTATGCCTCTCATACCAAAAGTACTGAGAATCATAAGAAGGAGAGGAGTAAGAACGATACTCGTGGTTCCGGATTGGCCAAGAGGGACTTGGTGCCCGGAACTTCAAGAGATGCTCACGGAAGACCCGTGGCCTCTACCTCTAAGAAAGGACCTGCTCCAGCAGGGGCCTTGTCTGTTCCAAGACTTACTGCGGCTGCGTTTGACGGCATGGCGGTTGAACGCCGGATCCTGAAGGAAAAAGGAATTCCAGATGAAGTCATCCCTACCCTGGTCGAAGCCAGGAAGGATGTAACCGCAAAACATTTTCACCGCATTTGGCGAAAATATGTTGCGTGGTGCGAGGCTAAGAAGGCCCCTACAGAGGAATTCCAACTGGGTCGTTTCCTACATTTCCTGCAAACAGGACTGTCTATGGGCCTAAAATTAGGGTCCATTAAGGTTCAAAATTCGGCCCTGTCGAATTTCTTCCAGAAAGAACTGGCTTTAGTGCCTGAAGTTCAGACGTTTGTAAAAGGGGTACTGCATATACAGCCTCCTTTTGTGCCTCCAGTGGCACCTTGGGATCTCAATGTTGTTTTGAGTTTCCTAAAGTCACAGTGGTTTGAACCACTCACCACTGTGGACTTAAAATATCTCACATGGAAGGTGACGATGTTGTTAGCCCTGGCTTCAGCCAGGCGTGTGTCAGAATTGGCGGCTTTATCATATAAAAGCCCTTACTTAATTTTTTCATTCTGACAGGGCAGAATTGAGGACTCGTCCTCAATTTCTCCTTAAGGTGTTTTCTGTTTTTCACATGAACCAACCTATTGTGGTACCTGCGGCTACTAGGGACTTGGAGGACTCCAAGTTACTTGACGTTGTCAGGGCCCTGAAAATATATGTTTCCAGGACGACGGGAGTCAGAAAATCTGACTCGCTGTTTAGCCTGTATGCACCCAACAAGATGGGTGCTCCTGCTTCTAAGCAGACGATTACTCGCTGGATTTGTAATACAATTCAGCTTACACATTCTGTGGCAGGCCTGCCACAGCCAAAATCTGTTAGAGCCCATTCCACAAGGAAGTGGGCTCATCTTGGGCGGCTGCCCGAGGGGTCTCGGCTTTGCAACTTTGCCGAGCAGTTACTTGGTCAGGGGCAAACACGTTTGCTAAATTCTACAAATTTGATACCCTGGCTGAGGAGGACCTGGAATTCTCTCATTCGGTGCTGCAGAGTCATCCGCATTCTCCCGCCCGTTTGGGAGCTTTGGTATAATCCCCATGGTCCTTACGGAGTCCCAGCATCCACTAGGACGTCAGAGAAAATAAGATTTTACTTACCGATAAATCTATTTCTCGTAGTCCGTAGTGGATGCTGGGCGCCCATCCCAAGTGCGGATTGTCTGCAATACTTGTACATAGTTATTGTTACAAAAATTGGGTTATTCTTGTTGTGAGCCATCCTTTCAGAGGCTCCTTCGTTGTTATCATACTGTTAACTGGGTTCAGATCACAGGTTGTACGGTGTGATTGGTGTGGCTGGTATGAGTCTTACCCGGGATTCAATATCCTTCCTTATTATGCACGCTCGTCCGGGCACAGTATCCTAACTGAGGCTTGGAGGAGGGTCATAGGGGGAGGAGCCAGTACACACCACCTGATCCTAAAGCTTTTAGTATTGTGCCCTGTCTCCTGCGGAGCCGCTATTCCCCATGGTCCTTACGGAGTCCCAGCATCCACTACGGACTACGAGAAATAGATTTATCGGTAAGTAAAATCTTATTTTTTCTTTTGCATTACGTAATACAGGGGGCGTAGAACCCGTCGTTACCGTAATACAGGTGGCGCACACTCCGCCGTTACCGTAATACAGATGGTGCACACACTGCCGTTACCGTAATGCAGGTGGTGCGAACCCCGCCGTTACCATAATACAGGTGCCGCAGACCCCGCCGTTACAGTAATACAGGGGGCGCAAGACCCCGACGTTTTCCGTAATACAAGTGGCGCAAGACCCCGCCGTTACCATAATACAGGTGGCACATACCCCGCCCTTACCGTAATACAGGTGGCGCAGACCCCGCCGTTACAGTAATTCAATGCAGACCCCGCCATTACAGGTGTTGTATCCTGTGGCATTGTGCTGTACAGGGGGAGCGGCCTGTGTTGTGTAGTTTACAGGAGGAGCAACCTGTGCTGTCATAATATACAGGGGAAGTGGCCTGTGTTGCAATAATATACAGGGGTAGCATCCTGTGTTGTCATAATAGACAGGAAGAGCAGCCTGTGGCAGCGTACTCTACAGGGGGAGCAGCCTCTGGTGTCCTGTTGTTATTATTATTATACAGAGGATCAGCCTGTGGTGTCCTGTTGTTGTTATTATACAGGATGATCAGCCTGTGGTGTCCCGTTGTTATTATTATTATACAGGTGAACAGCCTGTGGTATCCTATTATTATTATACAGGGGGAGCAGCCTGTGGTGTCCTGTTATTATTATTATACAGGGGAGTGGCCTGTGGTGTCCTGTTATTATTATTGTACAGGGGGAGCAGCCTATGTTGTACTGTTGTTGTTGTTATTATTATTATTATACAGTAGGAGCAGCGTGTGGTGTCCTTTAATTATACAGGAGGAGCAGCCTGTGGCATCCAGTTATTATTATTATACAGGTTGAGAAGCCTGTGGTGTCCTGTTGTTGTTGTTGTTATTATACAGGAGGAGCAGCCTTTGTTGTCTTAATATTAATATTATAAAGAAGGAGTAGCTAGTGGTGTCCGCTTATTATTAATATACAGGGGGAGCAGACTGTGGCGTCCTGTCATTATTATTATTCAGGGGAAGCAGCCTGTGGTGTCCTGTTGTTATTATTATTATTATTATTATTATTATTATTATTATTATTATTATACATTGGGAACAGCTTGTTGTATCCTATTATTATTTTTTTGTAGAGGGGGCAGCCTGTGGTGTAATTTTATTATTACTATAAAGTGAGAGCTGAATGGGGTGTCCTGTTGTTATTAGTATAATACAGGGGTAGCAGATTTTTGTGTATGGTTATTATTATGCATGGACAGCAGCTTGTCGAGTCCTGGGGTTATTATTATTGTTATTATTATTATTATTACTACTATAATACATTGGGAACAACTTGTTGTGTCCTATTATTATTATTTTTTTGCAGAGGGAGCAGCTTGTGGTGTCATTTTATTATTACTATAAAGGGAGAGCAGAATGGGGTGTCCTGTTGTTTTTAATATAATACTGGGGTAGCAGGTTTTTGTGCATGGTTATTATTATACATGGACAGCAGCTTGTAGTGTCCTGGTGTTGTTATTATTATTATTATTATTATTATTATTATTATTATTATTACTATAATACATTGGGAGTGGTGGTGTAGTCACAGTGACATCACTTTTATCTATAGTAATAATACAGAGACATGACTGGTGAGGGGATGTTGGCATAACAGTTATTTTACTTATATCTACAGTAATAATACAGGGACATGACTGGGGAGGTGAAGGGATGTGGGAATGTCACAGTGTTATCACTTATATCTCTAGAAATAATACAGGGACATGACTAGGGAAAGTCAGGGGGATGGGGGAGCGTCACATTTACATTACTTATATTTATAGTAATAATACAGGGACATGACTGGGGAGGTAAGGGTATCTGGGGTGTCACAGTGACGTCACTTATATCTATAGTAATAATACAGGGACGTGAGTAGGAGGTGAGAGGATCTGGGAGCGTCACAGTGACATCACTTATATCTATAGTAATAATACAGGGACATGACTGGGGAGGTTAGGGGATCTGGGAGCATCACTGTCACATCACTTATATCTATAGTAATAATACAGGGACATGACTGGGGAGGTGAGGGGATCTGGGAGTGTCACAGTGACATCACTTATTTATTTTTCATCCACTAGTGGGCACTGGAGTACTCTTGGGATATGGGCGGTGCGATAGCAGGGATAGGCACATTTAAATATTTTAATGAGTAACCCTCCTCCCCCCTCCATACTCCCAAGATGCCTCAGTGTTTTATGTGCCTTCACCAGGGAAGGTCACATCATGGAGTTATTCCAGGGTTTACTTTTAATTTTTCAAAAGATTTTTTTCTTTTATCAGTCACACTCCCTTCCCAGCTTATTAAGAAGCGTGGGTCCGGGAGTGTGTGCTGCTGTTGTGCAGCGAAGGCTTGTTTGTGCTTAGACAGAGAAGCCCCCTCATAGACCTTCATCAGCGTTAGCTGATTCAGCCATGGCTGCAGGAGTTGGACGGAGCTAAGAGACATCCCGGCACTTGGCAGCGCAGCTCCAAACAGTGCTGCCGCTGACCTCTACAATCTGCCCCTCTAGACAACTGGGAAGCGGCTCCCGGCAGCGCTGCTCACAGCAGCGGACAGATCACACTGCTGCTGCTGGGCGCCCGTCACATCACACATCTCCCTGCTCTCCAGCTTCCACTAGTGCATAGACCACGTGGGTAGCTGCTGCTAGGCGCCGTCACTCAGAGCCGGCGCTTTGTATACATTGCAAGCTAGCCGCAACTCACTGCTTTATGCGGTGTGGGAGATCATGGAGGTCCGTACTTCAGCCGTTCCCCTAAATATAAGGGATGGTGGCCAGGGCTATAAGGGACATAACATGCTATTAAGCCTAGGTTATGAGTGCTTTTGGGGGTACATAGGTTATAGTCAGATGCACATGCTGGGACGCCGTTTTCACACAAAGGTTATACACCTACTTCCTGCTTCTTCCTACAGCAATATGTCAGTCCTACAACACACGGCCACTGGAGGGGGCAGGGGTGTTTAGTAGGTGGCACAGGGACCATCATAGATTTACTCTATAACACAGTGCGGTGCACGCGGTATTATAGACACTACAGTTATTTTCACTGAGTTGTGCGGACGTTGTCTCACTGTATTATTGTCTGTCTGCATGACAATATGAGAAACAGCAGCTTGTCTGTGATAACTGTGAGAATGCCTGATTTGCAGTCAGAGTTGTCCGCTGTACAAAAAGACCGTGAGGCGGCTAAGTCTGATTCATGATTAATACCGTGTGAGCAGCCAGTGTGGGCTCAGGATGTTTCTAGAACTTTGCTCGCTTACAAAATCCATGTATAGTTCAATTTCTAAGAATGGTCATCGTTTGTCTCATAATTACATTCTGGCGATTCAATGCCAAATCTGATATCTCAGGAGTCAGATAGTGAGGTCACTAATAGCCCGAGCTATGATGATCTCATTAGAGCGGTTCGCCAGCTGCTAGGTTGTACTGAAACATATGAGGTTTTATTGCTAGCAGACTATGGGCGACTGTGTGTTTTTCTTATTCATATCTCTTAATAAGCAGTTAATAGAAGCATGGCTAAATCCAGTTAAACACTTTTCTGGGACAACACGATTTCTGTCTAAATATCTTTTCCCACAGGCTATGACAACTAAATCGCCATCGGTGGAGTTTTCAGTTACTAAACTTTCACTAAAATTAACTATTCCAGTCCCAGGTGCAGCTACGCTTAAAGACCCCTCGGAGAGTAAGCTGGAGGCCATGCTAAAGTCCATGTATACAGCAACAGGGGTGATGCTTATACCTGTTTAAGTTGGAGTTTGGGTTAACAAGGCTGTAGTTGCATGGGTAAAACAGCTCAGGTTAGGCCTACAACGGGGTTTTTCCTCAGACCAGCATATATTTCTTACCGATCACATTTGTGAATTGGTTGAGTATTTAGGTACGGCTTCGTTGGATAAGTTTGTTCTCGGCTTGCAGCCCAACAGCTGCTGTGGTTGCGTTCTTGACAGGCCGCCATGCAGAGGGACGTGATTTTCAACAAACCACTAACCATCGTCAGGACTCAAGCCAGTGGCATGACGGGCTTCCAGCCCATCTCGGCTCTTCAGTTGTGGGAGCACACCTTCAGAAGTTTCCCTTCGCGTAGTTTCAGACATCACAGATGGGTGGATCCGCAGTTTTGTTTTAAGAGGTTTCAATGAGTTTGACTGTCTACCACCGATGCAGTTTTTCAAGACGGGTCTGCCTGTGTCAGCAGACAAGTGAGCAGGTCTGCAGACCGCTGTTCAGTCTCTCGTATAGTCAGCAGTTTTGGTTCAGGTTCCAGTACACCAACAAGGTCAAGAGTTTTATTCCAATCTTTTTGTAGTACCAAATCCGGATGGCTCAGTCACACAGATATGGAACCTAAAGGGGTTCAATCGGTACGTCACTTACTACACATTCAAGATGGAATCCCTACGGCCAGTGATTGCAGGTTTAGAACCACAGCAATTCATGATTTTGCGGGATCTCAAGGATGCGTACTTACACATTCCAATTTGGCCACCGCATCCGCATCTGGCGTACTTAAGTTTGCAGTACGACAAGCGCCTCGGGTATTCACAAAGGTGATGTCTGTGATGATAGTTCATCTCAGATCCCTGGGAGTGATAATCGTTCCATACTTAAATGACCTTCTCATCAAGGCTTCATCTCAACAAATTCTTTGATATGCCTTACTGTTGTACAGTGTACTAGTTCAGTACAGATGGATTGTCAAAGAATTCAGGTTTAGGAATGATCCTGATTACGGTGGATCAATGCATTTACCTGTCACAACAGAAAGTACATGCTATTCGTCATCTAGTACTGCTAGTGCTCAAACCGCGGACAGTCTCGGTGCATTTGTGCATTCTTCTGTTAAGACAGATGGGGGCGACTTTCAAAACACTCCAGTTCGGCAGATTTCACTCAGGTCCCTTTCAACTGGATCTTCTCGCATAGTGATCCGGCTCTCATCTACAAATTCATCAGATGGTGCGCTTGTCTCCAGGACAATATCATGTGGTGATGTTCGGCCCAATTGAGGATTCGAGCAACCTCTCATATGGCCATGCGACTTTGAGTCCATCCCCTTTTTGTTGATGTATGCGACTTCTGCTGCGTTGTCCAGCTGAACCTGAACAGTGTGAGACAGATATCAGTCAGTGCAGTGCGGTGCTGTGATATGCGGCAGCACGCAATACAGACAGCACTAGCTTTCTGACATATGTCCGCGGCGTCTGGTAACAGAGACTAGGATCATGCCTGCTGTGTATTACAGGACACTAAATGCCAGTACTGTCAGTACAGAGGAGCATATCATTGTCCTATGCTATCACTACACTTATGTAATAGCTCTGGAATTGCCCTATAATCTATATAGACATGAGGGATGTGGAACGTAATATTGGTATGAGCATAATACAGATATAATTTGATATCCGCTGAGTACGGAGGCATTACCTCTTTTGAGGGGCATATAATACATAAACACATAATAAATAGATCTGATCCCTTTCTGAATGGTTTATGTATGATCAACGTGCAATTTTGCTATTAGTTTAAAAGGTTGCATACTACAATTAATAACGTTACACGCATGTATATATACATATGAAGGACTGTATATAGGAAAGACTTCCAGTGTGTTTTTCTGCCTATGATAAGAAACTTTCACAACTGTATCCCATCTGGAAGGAGTTACTGCAGACCTCCAATGATATGGTGGTACAGTTATAACACAGCAAGATACTCTGTTTTAATAAAGTAACAATTGTATCGGTTACAACATTCTGCTGTGTATCAAATGATATTAAATGTATCACCTAGAAGTAACTGTGACTTTTGGCAGGATAGAAACACAGAGGTAATGTTTATATTGGGAATTTTTGTTCCCACTAAACAATATAAGGCTCAAATATAATCAGGAGCAAGTATTGTTAATATTAACAGAATAAGGTTGTTACAGGTTCATGAAGAATTATATTATTAATTAGGGATTGCTATACCAATCATAAAGAATATACATATATATATCCCAATTTTATTCCTCTGAGGAATACAGCAGTGGAATACGGTCTGTACATAAAATATAAATAAATGACAGGCAGCACACGGCTTTGTTTTTAATTTTCTTTATTATTTGGCACCAGGACAAAATAAATTCTTTCTTTATTTTTTTGTCCATTTTTCTGATTCACGTCTAATTATCTTCTATTGTTTTTATATTTCACTGTTTACGGCCTATTTAAGGGTCTTAATACTTCATATGGGATACTAATAAAGTTGATACGTTCCATATGGGTATAGGTATGTACTATGAATTAAGTGTCAATACATATATATAAAAAAGTATAACGACACAGATTTAATATCAGGAATTCTTGTTGGTCCTGGGAGAGAGTGCACCTGTTAGGCGCCGGGGTCCGCTCGTCGGTGCGGCCCGGCGCCTAGCAACCAGGGACGCCGTGCGCGTACAGCCGCCGGCTCCCTGGCAACGCTAGACGCCGGGCGCACGGAGCCGCTCTGACCCTAGCAACGGGGACGCCACGTTCGGGCCGCGTTCCCCGTTGCTGGGCCTGTTCTAATTGTATTATGGTGTGCTGGCCGTGCAGCATGCAAGCTGCACGGCATTCATTCTGATTACCCAGTCTGGCTCCTGATTGGGGAGCTCACTGTTATAAGCACCCTTTATACTTCCCACAGATGCCGGTGATAGCTTCCTGTTTGCCTGTGTCAGTTGCAGAGAGTTTCCAGTCCTGCTCAATCCGGTTGTTCCTGTCCTCAGTGGTCCTGTACTCAGAAATTTGTCATCATTCCTGGAGTCTGACCGAGCACCTTTAACATCCTGTGGTGTTCGTGAGTCGCGGCGCAGCCGTGTGTTGCGGCTTGTCCGCTTACTGTTTATTATTTAGTATATTTGTGTTCTGGAGCTTTTGCGGAGGATTCTGCTCCCACAGATCTTTGGTTGTCCTTTTCCCTGGCGGCTAGTCCCCACATACCTTTGGTTTAAGTTAGTTAGCTTGTAACCACTGGCCTGGTTGCTTAGTCAGAGGGCCCCTTGTTATCACCCTGTCTCGGATTTCCCTTTGTCTCCCATTAAGACCTGAGGGGGCATCGGGGTTGGGCAGACATAATCCGCCCTTCGAACGCGGCTGCCATGGGCTCAAGCAACCATAGTCTCGCAGGGGATTTCTGATAACACGGGCGAGACAACAGAGTTAGGGCGCCAAGGGGTTACTAGGCTCTCCTGCTCCCACTACCAGCAAATCTTCCCTGTACTCAGACCTCTGCCATAAGATCTCCTCTGGTCTGGAGTACGGGAATCATAACATTATCACCGGCCAGACAAAAAAAAAATTAAAATTAACAGGAGTTAATTTTTTTTTCACTTATTCAGTTGGGAGATTTTGTCGGCCTCATGAATCCCACCGGTGTTGGGCCAAATCCTGGCCAACTTCTAGTTAGTCAGATTCAAGAACTTACTCAGATGGTTCAGGATCTGTCCCTCCGGGTGAGGTCACAGGAAGATCTGTTACGGACTTCCCCGAGGGTCATCCCTGAACCAAAAATGCATCTGCCCGACCGTTTTTCTGGGGATAGAAAACAGTTTTTTAATTTTAAAGAGTCTTGTAAACTTTATTTTCGTTTAAGACCAGTCTCCTCAGGTACGGAGGCTCAGCGGGTTGGAATTATTATTTCTCTGCTTCAGGGGGATCCTCAGACCTGGGCTTTTGGTTTAAAGACAGACGATCCGGCCTTATTATCTGTAGACGCCTTTTTAAAATCTTTAGGGCTATTGTATGACGACCCTGATAGAGAGGCGTCCGCTGAGAGTCAGTTGCGTGCTCTCAGACAGGGTAGGAATCCCGCAGAGATTTATTGTACGGAGTTTCGCCGTTGGTCGAACGACTGTGGATGGAATGACCCAGCCCTACGCAGTCAGTTTCGCCTCGGCTTATCTGAATCTATAAAAGACAGTCTCCTTCAGTATCCTGCTCCTGAGACTCTCGATAAACTCATGGAGCTCTCTATTAAGATAGATCGTCGGCTCAAAGAGCGGAGGGCTGAAAAAGGAGCATCTGTCGGATCTACTCCTTGTGTTCTTTCCATTCCTGTAGACATGGAGGAGCCTATGCAGATAGGTCTCTCCAAATTGTCTCCTGAAGAAAGAACCAGGAGGCAAACTTCTGGTCTTTGTTTATACTGTGGAGGTAAGGGACATTTTGCCCGTAGTTGTCCGAGCAAGTCGGGAAACTTCCCGACCAAGTGAGTTGTGAGGGGGTTCACTTTGGTCTGCAGCTTATCTCCTCAAATAATTCACTGTTAGTTCCTGCTAAAGTTTCCTTTGGCAGCCTCTGTTCCTCTGTCTCTGCTTTTGTGGACAGTGGAGCTGCAGGGAACTTTATGGATTTAACATGGGCCAAGGCCTTAGGTATTCCTCAGTTAACCTTGGGTAGGTGTGTCACCATGCATGGTTTAGATGGGAGTCCCTTGTCCAATGGGGTTATTTCTCTCTGTACACCTCCTGTTTTACTTTCGGTAGGAGCTCTGCATTCTGAAAAGATTGAGTTTTTCCTTACCCATTGTCCAGCAGTTCCTGTGGTTCTGGGTCACCCTTGGCTGGCCTTTCATAATCCCATCATTGATTGGCAGTCGGGGGAGATCTTACAATGGGGTACCATCTGTAATAAAGAATGTATTACGCTTCCTATCCGAGTAGCTGCTGCCGTTCCCGCACCCATTCCTGTGGAATACCAGGATTTTGTTGATGTATTTTCCAAGGGCAATGCGGATATTCTGCCTCCCCATAGGCCTTATGATTGTGCCATTGAGCTAATTCCTGGTGCCACGTTGCCTAAAGGAAGGTTATATGCATTGTCTGGTCCTGAAACTGTGGCCATGAATGAGTATGTGAAAGAAAGCCTTGGGAAAGGATTTATCAGGCCATCTAAATCCCCTTTAAGTGCAGGTTTCTTCTTCGTAGAGAAGAAGGATGGTTCACTCAGACCCTGCATTGACTTTAGAGCTTTGAATAACATCTCAGTAAAGAATACTTACCCTCTGCCGCTGATCTCTGTCCTCTTTGATCAGCTACGTTCGGCTGTGATTTTTTCTAAGATTGACCTGAGAGGAGCATATAACCTCATCAGAATCAAGTCAGGGGATGATTGGAAAACGGCATTCAGTACTCAGTCAGGCCACTATGAGTATCTGGTTATGACTTTGGCCTGTCTAACGCTACGGCAGTTTTCCAGGATCTCATTAACGATGTGCTCCGTGAGTTTCTTGGAAGGTTCGTTGTAGTCTACTTAGACGATATTTTGATTTATTCTGACTCTGTAGAACAACATGTTACCCAGGTGCGTCAGGTTCTAAAAAAATTACGTGAAAATCACCTATATGCCAAGCTTGAGAAGTGTGAATTTCATGTCACGGAGGTATCCTTTTTAGGGTACATTATTTCCCCTCGGGGATTCTGTATGGAACCAAAGAAGCTCCAAGCCATCCTTAGTTGGGCGCAACCCACCAACTTAAAAGCAATTCAGCGCTTTTTAGGGTTTGCGAACTACTATAGAAGATTTATTCACTCCTTCTCTGACCTAGTTGCTCCCATTGTGGCACTGACTAAGAAGGGAGCAGATCCTACCAATTGGTCACGTGAAGCTGAGTTATCTTTTCAGGCCTTGAAACAAGCCTTTGTCTCAGCCCCTGTCCTCAGACATCCCAACCCAGAATTGCCTTTCATTGTTGAGGTTGATGCCTCGGAGGTTGGAGTAGGGGCTATCCTATCTCAGAAGGATCCGGATTCCCTTGAATTACATCCTTGTGCCTTTATGTCCAGGAAATTCTCATCTGCAGAATCCAACTACGATGTTGGTAACCGGGAATTGCTGGCTATTAAATGGGCTTTCGAGGAGTGGAGGCATTGGCTTGAAGGAGCGACTCATACCATTTCAGTTTTGACTGATCACAAAAATCTTCAATACATTGAATCAGCTAAACGACTGAATGCCCGGCAGGCTCGTTGGGCTTTCTTTTTTACTCGTTTCAAATTTATTATCACCTTCAGGCCAGGTTCCAAGAATACTAAGGCAGATGACCTGTCACGCAGTTTTCTTCCAGTTCAAGACAACAATCCTGTTACTCCCATACTTCCGTCTTCAGTCATTCGGGCAGGCCTCACACAGGATGTATTTACCCAGTTAAAGCTGCTTCAACATCAAGCTCCTGGAAATACTCCTGCTGGTCGTCTTTTTGTCCCTGAGTTTTTGAGAGCAACTGTTTTGACGGAGTTTCATGATAGCAAAGTTGCCGGGCATCCGGGAATCGCTAAGACTTTGGAATTAGTCTCCCGCTCAGTATGGTGGCCTGGTCTTTCCAAAGACATTAAAGTGTTTGTTTTTTCGTGTCAGGTCTGTGCACAGCATAAAGTTCCTCGTTCTTTGCCTATCGGTCAACTTATGCCCTTGAATGTTCCTCTTAGGCCATGGTCGCATATCTCCATGGATTTTGTGGTGGACCTCCCTCTGTCAGCCGGATGCCGAGTCATATGAGTGGTAGTGGACCGTTTTAGCAAAATGGCCCATTTCATTGCTCTTCCCCGATTGCCATCTGCCCAGGGATTGGCAGTCTTGTTCCTCCGCCATGTTTTCAGACTCCATGGCTTACCCACTGATATTGTTTCTGATCGGGGTCCACAATTCATTGCACAATTTTGGAAGTCTTTTTGTGCTTCATTAAAGATGAAATTATCTTTAACGTCCGGCTATCATCCCCAATCCAATGGGCAGACTGAGCGAGTTAATCAATCTCTAAAACAATATTTGCGTTTGTACTCGGCCAAACTCCAAAATGACTGGTCTGAGTTTCTTCCATTGGCGGAGTTTGCTTATAATAATGCCTGTCATTCTTCCACCAATGTGTCTCCATTTTTTGCAGTTTTTGGTTTTCACCCCAGAGCTAATTCATTTTTTCAGCATTCCTCTGTCTCCTCACTGGCCCTGACCTCTCATCTTAGACTCATTTGGAGAAAAGTACACCTGGCTCTCAGAAAAGCGGCATTCCGGGAAAAAAGATTTTCTGACAGGCTCCGGCGGCCGTGCACTTTTAAAGTAGGAGATAGGGTGTGGTTGTCGACTCGCAACATTAAACTTCGACAAACCTCAGCCAGATTGGGTCCTAAATTTATTGGACCATTTCACATTATCAAAAAAGTCAATCCAGTTGCTTTCCGGTTACGTTTACCAAAAACTTTACGGATCGGAAATACCTTCCATTGCTCATTGCTGAAACCATATGTTTCGTCCAGTAGATTTCCTCGTAAAATATCTCAGGGGAGATCACCAATAAATGTACAGGGTCAGCAGGAGTTCCTGGTGGAGAAGGTTCTCGATTCCAAGTTGTCCCGGGGTCGGCTTTATTTTTTGGTACATTGGAGAGGTTATGGGCCAGAGGAAAGGTCTTGGGTCTTGGATGAGGATCTTCATGCCCCGAGGCTCAAAAGGGCATTTTTTCGAGAATTTCCTCAGAAACCTGGCTTTAGGGGTTCCTTGACCCCTCCTCAAGGGGGGGGGGGTACTGTTAGGCGCCGGGGTCCGCTCGTCGGTGCGGCCCGGCGCCTAGCAACCAGGGACGCCGTGCGCGTACAGCCGCCGGCTCCCTGGCAACGCTAGACGCCGGGCGCACGGAGCCGCTCTGACCCTAGCAACGGGGACGCCACGTTCGGGCCGCGTTCCCCGTTGCTGGGTCTGTTCTAATTGTATTATGGTGTGCTGGCCATGCAGCATGCAAGCTGCACGGCATTCATTCTGATTACCCAGTCTGGCTCCTGATTGGGGAGCTCACTGTTATAAGCACCCTTTGGACTTCCCACAGACGCCGGTGATAGCTTCCTGTTTGCCTGTGTCAGTTGCAGAGAGTTTCCAGTCCTGCTCAATCCGGTTGTTCCTGTCCTCAGTGGTCCTGTACTCGGAAATTTGTCATCATTCCTGGAGTCTGACCGAGCACCTTTAACATCCTGTGGTGTTCGTGAGTCGCGGTGCAGCCGTGTGTTGCGGCTTGTCCGCTTACTGTTTATTATTTAGTATATTTGTGTTCTGGAGCTTTTGCGGAGGATTCCGCTCCCACAGATCCACTCTGGTATCCAGCGGTGCTGGATAGGAGTAACGGATCAGTGGATCTTTGGTTGTCCTTTTCCCTGGCGGTTTGTCCGCACATACCTTTGGTTTAAGTTAGTTAGCTTGTAACCCCTGGCCCGGTTGCTTAGTCAGAGGGCCCCTTGTTATCACCCTGTCTCGGATTTCCCTTTGTCTCCCATTAAGACCTGAGGGGGCATCGGGGTTGGGCAGACATAATCCGCCCTTCGAACGCGGCTGCCATGGGCTCAAGCAACCATAGTCTCGCAGGGGATTTCTGATAACACGGGTGAGACAACGGAGTTAGGGCGCCATGGGGTTACTAGGCTCTCCTGCTCCCACTACCAGCAAATCTTCCCTGTACTCAGACCTCTGCCATAAGATCTCCTCTGGTCTGGAGTACGGGAATCATAACAGCACCCAGAGAAACTGATCCCCTTTCTTCACCCTTCTTGTACATGTTTTAGGATCAGTGGGTAGCACCAGTCTATAATGTTATATCTGTATTGTATACAGTTATTGAGAGACTACATCCCTACAATTATTACTGAAACAGGAGCAAGTGAACTGCCTGACGCAGAGTGTTGTAAATTGCCCTCAGTTCCAGGACAGTGATTGCCAGTAATCCTGTGATAATGAGCTGCTGAAACTGGCTTCCTAGCACGTAACATGGTTGGTATAACCAACTGTGGAATGCCCTCTCGTCTTGAAAGTGGTCTCAACAGCCACCCCATAAAACGCAGTCACGCTAAATCAGGGTAAAGGAACGACCCCTGCTGTAGTATAACTTGGAAAACAGTATTTCTCTTAGCCTTAGCTTCGGCAAGGCGTGTTGCACAATTGGGTGCCTTGTTATGCAAGCCACCATATCTGGTATTTCATACTGACAGAGCAGAACTTTGGACAAATCCCGCTTTTCTTCCACAGGTAGTATCTTCTTTCACATCAATCAACCAATCGTAGTTCCTGTTTTTCAGAAGATTCAGGTACTCCAGCTACTTTGGATGTGGTACGCGCACTCCGCGTTTATGTAGCCCGAACATCAACAGTACGTAAACGGATACTTTGTTCTTTGTGTGATGCAGTCAAGATAGGTTGGCCAGCTTCCAAACAGACCTTGGCCAGATAGATTAACCTGACCATTCGTCAGGTACACTTTCATGCTAGTCGATGGGAAAGTCATGGGCAGCAGGCCGTGGAGCTACTATGACGCAACCTTGCCATGCAATTACATGGCCATCAGTGCACACGTTTGTGCGCTTTTACAAGTTTGATAATTCTGCGGCACCAGGTTCTAGCTTTGGCCGTCTAGTGTTACTGGTGCCAAACAACTCTCCCGCCCAAGGGGGAAACTTTGATACATCCCAAGAGTACTCCAGTGACTCCTAGTGGATTAGAAAGAAAACAGGATTTTGATACCAGATAAATCCTTTTCGTTGCACCCACAGGGGCACTGGACACCCACCCAGAGCAGTTTCACCTGGCTGGTGGTAAGTTCAATAGTTCTTATGGTAACACATTTTCACTAATGTTAAGGTGATTGTTATCTATTGTCGTGTTGACTTTCTAATTGTCCATTATGTTATGTGTCAACTTTATAGTTGTCCGTTATGTTATAATGTTATATGTAATTCTCCGTTGTTCATCCTCTTTTTCGCTCCTATTTGGCTCAGCAAAAAAACACTAAGGTATCTTGGGAGTATGGAGGAGGTGGAGGGTTACACATTTAAATATTTAAATGCGCCTATCCCTGCTATCACACCGTCCATATCCCAAGAGTACTCCAGTGCCCTCTGTGGATTCAAAGAAAAGGATTTATCTGGTAAGTACCAAAATCCTATTATCTATAGTAATAATACAGAGACATGACTGTGGAGGTGAGGGGATCTGGGCATATTTACAGTGATATTTATGTCTCCCCCATTTCACAGATGTGTGAAGAAGACATCTGGTGAGCATGAGACACCCAGCAGCCATGCTCATGTGTCAGGAGGACTGAGCAGGTCCCAGAGCCCCATCACGGTACCTCACTCACTGACACATGAGAGACACAGTGACCAGAAGATCCAGGAACTCACCAACAAGATCATTCCACTGCTGACTGGAGAGGTGACTGCTGGGAATGGAACATTGTACAGTAACACCGGGGGATGTGTCTGGGTGATGACTGGAGAGGTGACTGCTGGGAATGGTGCATTATACAGTAACACCAGGGGATGTGTCTGGGTGATGACTGGAGAGATGACTGCTGGGAATGGGACATTATACAGTAACACCAGGGGATGTGTCTGGGTGATGACTGGAGGGGTGACTGCTGGGAATGGGACATTATACAGTAACACCAGGGGATGTGTCTGGGTGATGACTGGAGAGGTGACTGCTGGGAATGGGACATTATACAGTAACACCGGGGGACGTGTCTGGGTGATGACTGGAGAGGTGACTGCTGGGAATGGGACATTATACAGTAACACCAGGAGATGTGTCTGGGTGATGACTGGAGAGGTGACTGCTGGGAATGGGGCATTATACAGTAACACCAGGGGACGTGTCTGGGTGATGACTGGAGAGGTGACTGCTGGGAATGGGACATTATACAGTAACACCGGGGGATGTGTCTGGTTGATGACTGGAGAGGTGACTGCTGTGAATGGGACATTATACAGTAACACCAGGGGATGTGTGTGGTGATGACTGGAGAGATGACTGCTGGGAATGGGGCATTATACAGTAACACAGGGGATGTGTCTGGGTGATGACTGGAGAGGTGACTGCTGGGAATGGGACATTATACAGTAACACCAGGGGACGTGTCTGGGTGATGACTGGAGAGGTGACTGCTGGGAATGGGGCATTATACAGTAACACGGGGGGCGTGTCTGGGTGATGACTGGAGAGGTGACTGCTGGGAATGGGACATTATACAGTAACACCAGGGGAGGTGTCTGGGTGATAACTGGAGAGGTGACTGCTGGGAATGGGACATTATACAGTAACTCCACGGGATGTGTCTGGGTGATGACTGGAGAAGTGACTGCTGGGAATGGGACATTATACAGTAACACCAGGGGACGTGTCTGGGTGATGACTGGAGAGGTGACTGCTGGGAATGGGACATTATACAGTAACACCGGGGGATGTGTCTGGGTGATGACTGGAGAGGTGACTGCTGGGAATGGGACATTATACAGTAACACCAGGGGATGTGTCTGGGTGATGACTGGAGAGGTGACTGCTGGGAATGGGGCATTATACAGTAACACCAGGGAATGTGTCTGGGTGATTACTGGAGAGGTGACTGCTGGGAATGGGACATTATACAGTAACACCAGGGGATGTATCTAGGTGATTACTGGAGAGGTGACTGCTGGGAGTGGGGCATTATACAGTAACACCAGGGGACGTGTCTGGGTGATGTCTGGAGAGGTGACTGCTGGGAATGGGGCATTATACAGTAACACCAGGGGATGTATCTGGGTGATGACTGGAGAGGTGAATGCTGGGAATGGAACATTATACAGTAACACCAGGGGATGTGTCTGGGTGATGACTGGAGAGGTGACTGCTGGGAATGGGACATTATACAGTAACACCAGGGGACGTGTCTGGGTGATGACTGGAGAGGTGACTGCTGGGAATGGGACATTATACAGTAACACCAGGGGACGTGTCTGGGTGATGACTGGAGAGGTGACTGCTGGGAATGGTGCATTATACAGTAACACCAGGGGATGTATCTGGGTGATGACTGGAGAGGTGACTGCTGGGAATGGGGCATTATACAGTAACAGCGGGGGATGTGTCTGGGTGATGACTGGAGAGGTGACTGCTGGGAATGGTGCATTATACAGTAACACCAGGGGATGTATCTGGGTGATGACCGGAGAGGTGACCGTTAGGAATGGGGCATTATACAGTAACACCAGGGGACGTGTCTGGGTGATGACTGGAGAGGTGACTGCTGGGAATGGGACATTATACAGTAACAGCGGGGGATGTGTCTGGGTGATGACTGGAGAGGTGACTGCTGGGAATGGTGCATTATACAGTAACACCAGGGGATGTATCTGGGTGATGACTGGAGAGGTGACTGTTAGGAATGGGGCATTATACAGTAACACCAGGGGACGTGTCTGGGTGATGACTGGAGAGGTGACTGCTGGGAATGGGGCATTATTCAGTAACACCGGGGGATGTGTCTGGGTGATGATTGTATCACTGTGTGTGTCAAGTTTCTATAAGGTGTCAGGATGTCACTGTCTATGTCTCCATGCAGGAGGAGGAGTATATAGAGGAACACGGGTCTGTACAAGGATGTGATGATGGAGAATCACCGGCCCCTCACATCACTGGGTAAGAGGAGACTGTCATGTATTGTACAGGGGAGAGCAGGTATGGGGGCCCCTATATACACACATCATCTGATAATCACATATATACACTGTACTCAGTCACTGTGTGTCTCCTACAGATGGACCCAGTGACAGAGATACCCCAGAGAGATGTCCCCGTCCTCTGTATTCCCAGGACTGTACAGAGGAGAATCACAGGATCCCACAGGAGGATCAGGTAAGTGGGATTTAGGGTCTATCCAATATACCAAAGTGACTGTCACTATATGATCTGTAGAGGAGCTGTATGTGTCTTATACACTGATATTATACTGTTTCACCTCAGTTTAATCTGACTGTATGCAAATGTCATTATAGTGTTTTTTGTTTTTTAGGTGCAACGTCTGTCTGATATTAAAACAGAAGATATAAAGGGAGAGGAAGAGACGTATGTGACTGATATGAAGGCAGAAGATACAGAGGGAGAAGAAGAGACGTATGTGACTGATATAAAGGCAGAAGATATAGAGGGAGAAGAAGAGACGTATGTGACTGATATAAAGGCAGAAGATATAGAGGGAGAAGAAGAGACGTATGTGACTGATATAAAGGCAGAAGATATAGAGGGAGAAGAAGAGACGTATGTGACTGATATAAAGGCAGAAGATATAGAGGGAGAAGAAGAGACGTATGTGACTGATATGAAGGCAGAAGATACAGAGGGAGAAGAAGAGACGTATGTGACTGATATAAAGGCAGAAGATATAGAGGGAGAAGAAGAGACGTACGTGAGGGGTTATCAGCAGTGTAAGGAGGAGGAGATCCCTACAGATATCAGCACAGGTGAGTAATAAACACTTATTACAGAAGTCACATATTCTCATTGCTCAGTCACTACAGCAATCTCTTATCCTACACCCTCCTCCGCCATCAGCCCTGTTCTCAGTTGGGTGTTTCTAACACAAGGCTATCCATGACAAATCTCACATGTAGAGAGTTATTACACACAACACTA
The DNA here is from genome assembly GCF_028390025.1 of Pseudophryne corroboree. Lineage (NCBI taxonomy): Eukaryota > Metazoa > Chordata > Amphibia > Anura > Myobatrachidae > Pseudophryne > Pseudophryne corroboree. The sequence continues at coordinate 2,916,094 of NW_026967494.1, forward strand.
TAATGTTATTAAAAGTAACAAGCAGAAGTTTATTATTAGTGATTATATATAAATGTGTATATATGTATGTATATAATATAATTAGTATTGTTTTTTGTGGAATATGAAATATTTCCTGCTATACAGTAGACCTGAGCTCACCAAATACAATTTGTATAAAATTAAATTTGAATCTAGAACTTCAAGTAAAACAGGTTAAAAGCTTATCACAAGTACATATTTGTATAATCATAAGACAAGCATTTTGCACTTGTTGTCACCCTTGCATGGGCGGGCTTGTTCTTATACACTCCAATTCACCCTAAATCCAAATTACATGTCTCCAACGCGTTTCATCAATAGTGAGTTCTTCAGGGGTGTTTTCTGTTAAAGGCTTTAGCCTTAAATATCAGTTGTGTAGACTTGAAATAATTGTGTAACCTTCAGACGGTAATTGTGGACTTGTTCATGATGAACACATTCCTAATTACTTGTGAATAATAGTTCCTGCTCTGTGCAGTTCTGAGGTCATGACTTTACGGAATGTAATGGTCAGATCCAATATTGCTCAATCTAAGGTCTTCCAGTAGCCTTACTACATACATAAATGTGTCTTGCATTACTATTTTAACTAACAATAATAAACAGTGGAGTTTTGGTTCATGTATTGCTCAGTGCATTTAAGCCTGCAGCGCCCGACAAGTGACCCCACTATACTGCAGGTCCTACTCTACTGCGAAAAATAATTACCATAAAAACAGCTATCGCATTAGTGTAAAACTTTAGGTTTGCTCTCAGCGGCGAGAACAGTGGCTGAAAGGCTTGGATTGGTTTTCAGAGCACCAGTCTGACGTGCCACCACATATCACGTGGCCCTCCAATTCACCAGATATGGGACTGTGGGACTGCTTGGCTGGGTCCGGCATTGTACTGTTGGTGCAGGTCCTGATGCGTTTGGAACGATTGGTGGTTGCTAGGGGCCCTAAATGACTGTGGTCCCGATTTGTCATGATCTACTTCACTCACTGTTCCGCCGCTGAGATTCTTGGTGTCCGTGCTTCTTCCACTGTAGATGGATACTACTCACTGTCTACAAGGGATCACCAACAAACAAAAGCCGGTCTCGGGCAAAACCAATGGCTCCCTTTTGCCAGTTGCATCACGTGCAGGACCCATGGTTCCATCTGAAAAAGAAACCTGAAGAAAATATTAAAGAATCAATAGCTGGTGCCCTCCAAACCAGGCTGCATCAGTTGGTGCAACGTAATGTAGAATCCATACAAGGAGGCACTCAGAATAAATAGACCAGGCAGGTTTGGTGTACCAACGTTTCAATGCTCTATTCGCGCCATTTTCATCAGGGTGCAGAACACAAGAGACATACAACCACTCTCCTAATATACCCGGTGGAACTGTCCATGTCGCCATCCGTCGCGCACTCCAGCGCATCAAAGTGACGTCATCTAACACACGCTACGTCCGGGGACACGGAGAGAACCCCGTCCACGTGACCTATAGTAACCAATGAGGACAAAAGTATCAAGTAACCTGCCAACAAAACAGTGTAACAACACCGATCAAATTCTATCCTCTTAGATATATATATCTTTCTCTGCCAGGGTCCACAGGTTATCCACATGATAACATTGGGATATGATGACGTGATAGCAGATTTGCAAAAAACGGTCAAAGCATTCGGCCTTCCAGCATGCAACGGTCCTGTCCATATATCCCCAACTCCTGACTCAGGCAAATCAGTTCTTTGGTGCGGCAGGAGCCGGACCATGGTCAGGGGGCTGCTATTTTTTTAGCAGCCATAAGTTTTCTTATTTTATTTTATTGTATTACTATTTTTTTTCTCTGACGTCCTAAGTGGATGCTGGGACTCCGTAAGGACCATGGGGATTAGCGGCTCCGCAGGAGACAGGGCACAAAAAGTAAAAGCTTTAGGACTAGCTGGTGTGCACTGGCTCCTCCCCCTATGACCCTCCTCCAAGCCTCAGTTAGATTTTTGTGCCCGGCCGAGAAGGGTGCAATCTAGGTGGCTCTCCTGAGCTGCTTAGAGTAAAAGTTTAGACTTAGGGTTTTTTTATTTTCAGTGAGTCCTGCTGGCAACAGGCTCACTGCATCGAGGGACTAAGGGGAGAAGAAGCGAACTCACCTGCGTGCAGAGTGGATTGGGCTTCTTGGCTACTGGACATTAGCTCCAGAGGGACGATCACAGGCCCAGCCATGGATGGGTCCCGGAGCCGCGCCGCCGGCCCCCTTACAGAGCAAGAAGACAGAAGAGGTGCGGAAATCGGCGGCAGAAGACAGCCTGTCTTCAGACTAAGGTAGCGCACAGCACCGCAGCTGTGCGCCATTGCTCTCAGCACACTTCACTCTCCGGTCACTGAGGGTGCAGGGCGCTGGGGGGGGGGCGCCCTGAGACGCAATATAAACACTATTTTTGGCTAAAAATACATCACATATAGCTCCTGGGCTATATGGATGTATTTAACTCCTGCCAGTTTTTCCTAAAAAAGCGGGAGAAAAGGCCACCGAGAAGGGGGCGGAGCCTATCTCCTCAACACACAAGCGCAATTTTCCCTCACAGCTCCGCTGGAAGGACGTCTCCCTGACTCTCCCCTGCAGTCCTGCACTACAGAAACAGGGTAAAAAAGAGAGGGGGGGGCACTAATTTGGCATATAAAATATATAGCAGCTATAAGGGAGAAACACTTATTATATATTATTATATATAATATATTATATATTATACATATTATAGCGCTTTGGTGTGTGCTGGCAAACTCTCCCTCTGTCTCCCCAAAGGGCTAGTGGGGTCCTGTCCTCTATCAGAGCATTCCCTGTGTGTGTGCTGTGTGTCGGTACGTGTGTGTCGACATGTATGAGGAGGAAAATGGTGTGGAGGCGGAGCAATTGCCTGTATTAGTGATGTCACCCCCTAGGGAGTTGACACCTGATTGGATGGTCTTATTTAAGGAATTACGTGATAGCGTCAGCACTTTACAAAAGACTGTTGACGACATGAGACAGCCGGTAAATCAATTAGTATCTGTCCAGGCGTCTCAAACACCGTCAGGGGCTCTAAAGCGCCCGTTACCTCAGTCGGTAGACACAGACACGGACACTGACTCCAGTGTCGACGGTGAAGAAACAAACGTATTTTCCAGTAGGGCCACACGTTACATGATCACGGCAATGAAGGAGGTTTTGCATATTTCTGATACTACAAGTACCACAAAAAGGGGTATTATGTGGGGTGTGAAAAAACTACCCGTAGTTTTTCCTGAATCAGATGAATTTAATGAAGTGTGTGATGATGCGTGGGTTTCCCCCGATAAAAAACTGCTAATTTCTAAAAAATTATTGGCATTATACCCTTTCCCGCCAGAGGTTAGGGCGCGTTGGGAAACGCCCCCTAGGGTAGATAAGGCGCTCACACGCTTATCAAAACAAGTGGCGTTACCGTCTCCTGATACGGCCGCCCTCAAGGAGCCAGCTGATAGGAAGCTGGAAAATATCCTAAAAAGTATATACACACATACTGGTGTTATACTGCGACCAGCAATCGCCTCAGCCTGGATGTGCAGTGCTGGGGTGGCTTGGTCGGAGTCCCTGACTGAAAATATTGATACCCTGGACAGGGACAATATATTATTGACTATAGAGCATTTAAAAGATGCATTTCTATATATGCGAGATGCACAGAGGGATATTTGCACTCTGGCATCAAGAGTAAGTGCGCTGTCCATTTCTGCCAGAAGAAGTTTATGGACACGACAGTGGTCAGGTGATGCGGATTCCAAACGGCACATGGAAGTATTGCCGTATAAAGGGGAGGAGTTATTTGGGGTCGGTCTATCGGACCTGGTGGCCACGGCAACAGCTGGAAAATCCACCTTTCTACCCCAAGTCACCTCTCAGCAGAAAAAGACACCGTCTTTTCAGCCTCAGTCCTTTCGTCCCCATAAGGGCAAGCGGGCAAAAGGCCACTCATATCTGCCCCGGGGTAGAGGAAGGGGAAAAAAACTGCAGCAGGCAGCCCCTTCCCAGGAACAGAAGCCCTCCACCGCTTCTGCCAAGTCCGCAGCATGACGCTGGGGCCTTACAAGCGGACTCGGGTACGTTGGGGGGTCGTCTCAAGAGTTTCAGCACGCAGTGGGCTCACTCGCAAGTGGACCCCTGGATCCTGCAGGTAGTATCTCAGGGGTACAGATTGGAATTCGAGACGTCTCCCCCTCGCCGGTTCCTGAAGTCTGCTTTACCAACGTCTCCCTCCGACAGGGAGGCGGTATTGGAAGCCATTCACAAGCTGTATTCCCAGCAGGTGATAATCAAAGTACCCCATCTACAACAGGGAAAGGGGTATTATTCCACACTGTTTGTGGTACCGAAGCCGGACGGCTTGGTGAGACCTATTCTAAATCTGAAGTCCTTGAACACTTACATACAAAGGTTCAAATTCAAAATGGAGTCACTCAGAGCAGTGATAGCGAACCTGGAAGAAGGGGACTATATGGTGTCTCTGGACATCAAGGATGCTTACCTCCATGTCCCAATTTGCCCTTCTCACCAAGGGTACCTCAGGTTCGTGGTGCAGAACTGTCATTATCAGTTTCAAACGCTGCCGTTTGGATTGTCCACGGCACCCTGGGTCTTTACCAAGGTAATGGCCGAAATGATGATTCTTCTTCGAAGAAAAGGCGTTTTAATTATCCCTTACTTGGACGATCTCCTGATAAGGGCAAGGTCCAGAGAACAGTTAGAGGTCGGAGTAGCACTATCTCAAGTAGTTCTACGACAGCACGGGTGGATTCTAAATATTCCAAAATCGCAGCTGAATCCGACGACACGTCTGCTGTTCCTAGGGATGATTCTGGACACAGTCCAGAAAAAAGTGTTTCTCCCGGAGGAGAAAGCCAGGGAGTTATCCGAGCTAGTCAGGAACCTCCTAAAACCAGGCCAAGTGTCAGTGCATCAATGCACAAGGGTCCTGGGGAAAATGGTGGCTTCTTACGAAGCGATTCCATTCGGCAGATTCCACGCAAGAACTTTTCAGTGGGATCTGCTGGACAAATGGTCCGGATCGCATCTTCAGATGCATCAGCGGATAACCCTGTCTCCGAGGACAAGGGTGTCTCTTCTGTGGTGGTTGCAGAGTGCTCATCTTCTAGAGGGCCGCAGATTCGGCATTCAGGACTGGGTCCTGGTGACCACGGATGCCAGCCTTCGAGGCTGGGGAGCAGTCACACAGGGAAGAAATTTCCAGGGAGTGTGGTCAAGCCTGGAGACTTCACTTCACATAAATATACTGGAGCTAAGGGCAATTTACAATGCTCTAAGCCTAGCAAGACCTCTGCTTCAAGGGCAGCCGGTGTTGATCCAGTCGGACAACATCATGGCAGTCGCCCACATAAACAGGCAGGGCAGCACAAGAAGCAGGAGGGCAATGGCGGAAGCTGCAAGGATTCTTCGCTGGGCGGAAAATCATGTGATAGCACTGTCAGCAGTGTTCATTCCGGGAGTGGACAACTGGGAAGCAGACTTCCTCAGCAGGCACGACCTCCACCCGGGAGAGTGGGGACTTCATCCGGAAGTCTTCCACATGATTGTGAACCGTTGGGAAAAACCAAAGGTGGACATGATGGCGTCCCGCCTCAACAAAAAACTAGACAGGTATTGCGCCAGGTCAAGGGACCCTCAGGCAATAGCTGTGGACGCTCTGGTAACACCTTGGGTGTTCCAGTCAGTGTATGTGTTCCCTCCTCTGCCTCTCATACCCAAGGTACTGAGAATTATAAGACGGAGAGGAGTAAGAACTATACTCGTGGCTCCGGATTGGCCAAGAAGGACTTGGTATCCGGAACTTCAAGAGATGCTCACAGAGGACCCGTGGCCTCTGCCGCTAAGAAGGGACCTTCTTCAGCAAGGACCCTGTCTGTTCCAAGACTTACCGCGGCTGCGTTTGACGGCATGACGGTTGAACGCCGGATCCTGAAGGAAAAAGGCATTCCAGAGGAAGTCATCCCTACCCTGATCAAAGCCAGGAAGGAGGTGACCGCACAACATTATCACCGTATTTGGCGAAAATATGTTGCGTGGTGTGAGGCCAGGAGGGCCCCGACGGAGGAATTTCAACTGGGTCGATTCCTGCATTTCCTGCAAACAGGAGTGTCTATGGGCCTCAAATTGGGGTCCATTAAGGTTCAAATTTCGGCCCTGTCGATTTTCTTCCAGAAAGAATTGGCTTCAGTTCCTGAAGTCCAGACGTTTGTCAAGGGAGTACTGCATATACAGCCCCCTTTTGTGCCTCCAGTGGCACCGTGGGATCTCGATGTAGTTCTGGGATTCCTCAAATCACATTGGTTTGAACCGCTCAAATCTGTGGATTTGAAATATCTCACATGGAAAGTGACCATGCTGCTGGCCCTGGCCTCGGCCAGGCGAGTGTCAGAATTGGCGGCTTTATCTTACAAAAGCCCATATCTGATTTTCCATTCGGACAGGGCAGAACTGCGGACCCGTCCCCAGTTTCTCCCTAAGGTGGTGTCAGCGTTTCACCTGAACCAACCTATTGTGGTGCCTGCGGCTACTAGGGACTTGGAGGACTCCAAGTTGCTAGACGTTGTCAGAGCCCTAAAAATATATATTTCAAGGACGGCTGGAGTCAGAAAGTCTGACTCGCTGTTTATACTGTATGCACCCAACAAGCTGGGTGCTCCTGCTTCTAAGCAGACGATTGCTCGTTGGATTTGTAGTACAATTCAGCTTGCACATTCTGTGGCAGGCCTGCCACAGCCAAAATCTGTAAATGCCCACTCCACAAGGAAGGTGGGCTCATCTTGGGCGGCTGCCCGAGGGGTCTCGGCTTTACAACTTTGCCGAGCAGCTACTTGGTCAGGGGCAAACACGTTTGCAAAATTCTACAAATTTGATACCCTGGCTGAGGAGGACCTGGAGTTCTCTCATTCGGTGCTGCAGAGTCATCCGCACTCTCCCGCCCGTTTGGGAGCTTTGGTATAATCCCCATGGTCCTTACGGAGTCCCAGCATCCACTTAGGACGTCAGAGAAAATAAGAATTTACTTACCGATAATTCTATTTCTCGTAGTCTGTAGTGGATGCTGGGCGCCCATCCCAAGTGCGGATTGTCTGCAATACTTGTACATAGTTATTGTTACAAAAATCGTGTTTTTATTGTTGAGAGCCATCTTTGCAGAGGCTCCTCTGTTATCATGCTGTTAACTGGGTTCAGATCACAGGTTGTACAGTGTGATTGGTGTGGCTGGTATGAGTCTTACCCGGGATTCAAATTCCTTCCTTATTGTGTACGCTCGTCCGGGCACAGTATCCTAACTGAGGCTTGGAGGAGGGTCATAGGGGGAGGAGCCAGTGCACACCAGCTAGTCCTAAAGCTTTTACTTTTTGTGCCCTGTCTCCTGCGGAGCCGCTAATCCCCATGGTCCTTACGGAGTCCCAGCATCCACTACGGACTACGAGAAATAGAATTATCGGTAAGTAATTTCTTATTTTTTTTGAGTGACCTTTCTATAAAGCATCTTATACGCACCTTAGAGTCGCTCCAACATCTCCCCACCGAGTCGCGACAACGCTTACCCACGTTTACAGTGAGGCAGGCACAGGTTCTGGTAAACCTTCATGGGCTACTTTGCACAGACATTATCCAATGTAGCTGAGCAGTTTATACCAGTAATAGGTTTCCCTATTAACCCTTACATGCAACATTCATTCTGAGGTTTATACACCTAGGGAATTGTCAGCCTCTCAAAAAAGCAGGCTGAAAGGCTGGTGGTACGTAAATATCATAGACATGATACAACATCTTCACAGTCTACACATGTTTTAGATGAGGATTCGTTAGAGGATGAGGACTCATTGCACTTCGGAAGGTCTCAGCTCAGTGGACATACCTGAGCTAATTAGTGCTACGTAAGCCATTCTATCCTTAGAAGAGGCAGCAGAGCCTGTGTTAAAAACTAAGGCAACTGTGTTTAAACATCCCAAAACAGCTGATGGAAATTTTTGGTTACGCCCAATAGGAAGTTATAATTCCAAGAAATGGAATTCCAATTATCCTCGTCCAGCTGGGGATTGTTTAAAAAAATTGGAGGTGGCTCCCAAAGTAGATTTGCAGGTCTTAGATTGGTGCGAAAATCTACATTACTTTTATTTTTAACATCAATAAATGATGTCACGGGGTGAGGCCTGACTGGAAAGGCAGCAGGAAGCAGGATAAAGGAGCTCCTGCTTATATAGGTCCTTTCTGCCATTTACAGCTGTCCTACGGCTCTTTCTGGCCCTTTCTTGCCCCTCTGTGTGTTTTGACACCCCGGTGTGAAGGTTGCAGAGCCGGGGAGCCATTAATTTGGCTTTTGCAGGTTGCGGCCTACACCTGGATCTGAAGCCGCAGACTGAAGTTGTGCAGTGATCCCACCGCGGACCGGACCTCAGCGAGGTAGCGCTGCTACTCACCGAGGATTGTGCGCCCTGTCCACTCTTGTGCCTAGCTGTGCTGTTGGAGTCGTGTGGAGAGGCTGACTGGGGATCAGCGGTGACCACTGCTGGAGACATGGAGTGGAGCTGCTCTCCAGGCATCTGATGCAGCGCATACTACGGGGATTGGTGGTCTCAGCAGGGATGCGTCAGGTTAGTCAGCTCACCCGCTCGCAGCCTGCCTTCTACTTTCCGGCCATTGAAGCCCTGAGTCGCGGCAATGAGGAATACACGGAGCACTTGCCTGTCATCACTCCAGCAGTGTCCCGGCATCTCCCCCTCTCCTCCTAACCCATGGTGCTATGGAGGAATCTGGCGGAGCTGTGAATTATAGAGGACATACATGTGGGATTCTTATGCAGCCAGATACGCTACCCTGCGCTACTGCATCCTAGTACCCTCTCCTCTCCTGCCTTATTACTGACCTGGTTCACCCGCCATAGCCGGACAGTTTCTTCTGATTTGGGCTTCCTTGCCAGAAGTGGCCATCTTGAAAACTGGAAGTATAGCCACATGCCCTCCTGAAACCAGCCGCTTCTCTGGGAGTTACAGACACTACCAGCCCATGATCAATGCCCTTCAGCCTCAGTGATTTCCGGCAGGGACTTCTGCCACTGCGGCCCTACCTGGGCAGTAAGTGGTCGCCTGAACTGCTTTTATTATTATTATTGCCTGGCCTCCACTCCTGCTCTGTCGACTCCCTCTGGTGGCAGACTGTGCTGACTACATCCTCCATACTGTTTGACTGCTGCTGTTTTTTTTCCCTCCTGCTCCCCTCAATCCCAGCAAGATCCAATTAGAGCTCTTGGGGCATCAGTATAGCTATGGCGTAACAGTCCATGTGTCCAGGACAGTAGCAGGCTCCAGTTGCTGGCTCCTATAAATTACTTTACCGCTCAAGGATGGCATCTTCTTGCTATTACCCATAAACAACTGACCTCACAATGTTTCTGTAACCGATGGCCACTGGGGGTCTATGCTCACTGATGTCTCCCTATTTCCACATTTCAATACTTAGGCTATGTTGCTACTGGCCTCCTGACCTTGTTCTCTAATCTCCGTAATGTTATGCTGAAGAATGGGCAGAACTGGAAAATCATCTCATAAGAAAGCTAAACCTCGTCCTCAACAGGAATCCTCTCAAACTGACTTGAGACCTTTTCTTCTTCCTAATCAACTAACATTGAGCCCCAGTCCTGATCATTCAGAATCGTCTCCCATCCCGTCTCCAAGTCCTTCTATGATGGCTTAAACCCATTGTTTAAACCCATGGCAAGCCAGGTGGGCTCTCTTCTTCTCTCGGTTCTCCTTCAAAGTCTTTAACCACCCAGGAACCTTAAATTGAAGAGCAGGTGCACTTTCTCGTTCTTTTCAAATGGATGATTCACTCAACTCCTCTGAGAAACAATTTATTCTGAATCCGGCTTAATTTGCTTCAACTCGTACTGTTCCTCTACCTTCTCCGAGGAGAACTTTTGTAGCACCAAAATTTTGCAGGAAATTGCTTACGTGGGCTTACCCTTCATCTTTCTTGGGTCATGCTGGTGGTCTTAAGACTCTCAGGTTCATTCAGCGATTCTACTGGTGGCCTCATCTTACAACGGATGTGTTTGAATTTATAGCTGCCTGTTCCAAATGTGTTCAACATAAAAGTCCACGAACATCTCCCTCGGGTCTTATTCATCCACTTCCAACACCTCAAAAGCCTTGGACTCCTTTCTTACGGATGTTCATGTCCCCTGCTCAGAAAGACTGGATGGATTACCTCCCATTTGCTGAGTTTGCATACAATAACCTATATCATTCTTCTACCAATTCCACTCCTTTTTTAATTAACTATAGTTTTCATCCACAAGTTCCTTCCTTTCCCACCTCTTGAGGTTCCTGCTGCTGAATCCGCTTTTCGTCAGTTCACTAAGATTTGGAGACAAATTCATAAGGCGCTACTTAAGACTTGCCAGAAATAAAAGACCTTTGCTGATCAGAAACGTAGGGCTGTTCCTAGTCTCTAAGTGGGTGATTGTGTTTGGCTATCCAACAGAAACCTCAGACTCAAAGTTCCTACCAGAAAGTAAAATTCATCGGTCCGTATCCTATGAAAAGAGTGTTGAATCCTGTTTCTTACAAGGTGAAACTGCCTCCCTATCTGAAAATTCCCAATGCCTTTCACATTTCTCTGCTAAAGCCTCTTGTACTAAATAATTTTTGGGCAGCTTTCCCTTAACCTCCCAAGGTTCAAGCTGCTCAAAATGAAGAATTTGAGGTTCATAAGATTCTTGACTTCCACAAGAGGTATGGTCATCTCCAGTATCTCATTGGAGAGGATATGGTCCGGAGGAAAGATCTTGGGTGGCTGCAGAGGATGTTCATGCTCCAAGATTGAGTTGTGGCTTTCATGCCAAGAATCCCACTAAGCAGCATGGGTGTTCGGAGACCACCCTAAAAAGGGGGGTACTGTCAGCATCCGGAGTCTTACCACCGGTTCTGGTCCCTGCGGCCTTCCTCTTAGCTTCCTCTTAGCTGGCTGGTGTCGCTGCGATGGATAGGAGCTACAGCAGCGAGGTCCTCTGGTGCGGCTGCTGGGTGTCTGGAGGCCGGGGTCCGGGTCCTGGGGAGCGGAGCATGGCAGCCGGAGGTGTCTGTTTCCAAGTGTCCTGTTGCTGGAGTGCGGCGTCTGGGAGGCTGAGGCCAGAGGTAGTGGCTGTGTGCTGGTTCCACATGTGTCCTCTGTGCAGGGAGCCACCATGTTGGAGACCAATCCAAGTCAATAGGTATCCCAGTTCGCGTCCAGCCAATCCGGTACAGGCTTCCCTTATAAAAAGGGGTTGATGCTTAGCTATGTTGCCAGTACTTCAAGTTACTTGCTGCTGTAAGGTGCCCTGAACTCTGTGCTCCCAGGTTATCCCCTGGTATCCTGGTTCTGTTGTGTCCGCCTGGTGGTCAGTTCTGTTATTGCAGTCCTTTGCTCCCGGTATACCTGCTCTTGTGGTTTAACCACTGGGCCCTCTATGTGCTAGAGGGTCTCCGTTTGCTGATGGTGCTCACAGCGATCCTCTCTTCAGCATTCTTTAAAAATCACAAGTCATCTCTTCAATCAGTGTTCTTCAGCATCGTTTACAAATCACTAACCTTCCATCTTTCAGAATTCACTCAGACTTCTCTCCTAGTCGTTGTGTATGATTGAGGTCTCATTAAAACTGAATTCCTCTTTCTTCAGTGTATCATTCTTTGTCATTGTCCTCATTGCCTACCCCTCTACATCCACGGGCCTAAGTCTTCAATCCATGAGTAAGAACTACATTCAGCCACCTCGTTTCCTGCCTTTGCCGATAGCTGCTCCCTCAGTCAATTATCAGTCGTCCGATACCCAACTCAAGCCAAGCGTGACATGGAAGAAGGGGAATTCCTGGTTTCTCTGGATATTAAGGATGCGTATCTTCACATCCCAATATGGCCACCTCTTCACGCTTACCTCAAGTTTGCACTGCAGGACAGTCACTACCAGGTCCAGGCCTTGCCTTTTGGTCTCTCAACGGCACTGAGGGTGGTATCAGGGGTGATGACAGAGATGTTGCTACAACTCTGCAAGTAGGAAGTGAACATTGTTCCATACTTGGACGATCTCCTCATAATGGCTATATTCAGAGCACAGTTGATGGAAAAGATCAGCCTTCAAACACGACTACTCACGGATCATGGGTGGATTCTCAATCTGCAGAAATCCCACTTAGAACCTATGCAGAGGCTTCAGTTCCTGGTAATGATACTGGACACGATGTCTCAGAAGGTGCTCCTTCCTATGGACAAGGCAAAGATAATTCAGATGATGGTATGTTCCATTTTGAAGCTGAACAAAGTTTCAGTACATCTTTGCATACGCTTACTGGGAAAGATGATGGCCTCCTATGATGCAGTTCGGTACGGAAGATTCCATGCATGACCATTCCAGCTGGATCTGCTGGACAAATGGTCTGTGTCACATCTGCACATGCGCCAGATGATATGCCTTTCACCAAACGCCAGGATTTCCCTCTTATGGTCGTTGCTGATCTCCCTCCTGGAGGGTCGACACTTCAGAATTCAGGATTGGATTCTGTTGACATACAGGTATGGTCGGAAAACGCACCAACTGTGGCGTACATAAACCAACAAGGAGGTCCAAAGAGCAGAGCTGCAATGAAGGAGGTGTCACAGATACTCCTCTGTGTGGAGCGGAATCCCAAGGCCATTTCCGCCATATTAATTCCGGGAGTAGACAATTGGGGATCAGACTTCCTCAGTAGACACGATCTGCACCTGGGGGAATGGGGTCTCTACCCGCAAGTGTTTCAGCAGATATTTAATCGGTGTGGCTACCCGCAAATCAACTTGTTGGTTTCTCAGCTCACCAAGAAGCTTCTGCGTTACTGTTCTGGGATGAGGGATCCACAGGCCGCAGCAGTGGACGCTCTGGCGACACCGTGGATTTACCGGTTAGTGTACTTGTTCCCTCCAGTTCCTCTAATTCCAAGAGTTCTCAAAGGACTTAAAGGGACAGGGTTCAGGCAATTCTGAGTGCCCCAGACTGGCCCCGCAGGGCCTGGTATGTAGACATTCTAGCCTTATTACTCGTAGGACCCTGGCCTCTGCCAATTTAGGATGATCGTCTTACACAACGGCCGTTCATCTATCCAGACTTACCACGGCTACGTTTGATGCAATGGAAGTATATTGGGACGATTTTTGCCAGGAAAGAGATACCGGGCAAGGTTATCTCGACTATGCTCCAAGCCGGCCAGATGGTCGCATCGAAACATTACCATTGCATATGGAAGAAATGTGTCTCTTGGTGTGAGGGTCAACAGTATTCTGCTATGGATTTTCATCTGGGACATTTCTTGCACTTCCTGCAGGCTGTTGTGGATGTGGGCCTATGTTTAGGCTCCATAAAAGTTCAAATCTCAGCCTTGTCTTTTTCTTCCAGGGAACAATTGGCTGTTCTCCCAGTGGTCCAGATGTTCTTGACAGGTGTCCTTCATATTCGACCACCCTTTGTTCCTCCCACAGCGCCATGAGTTCTCAATTTGGTTCTGGCCTTTCTCCAATCGGTTTGATTGAACATTTACACAAGGTTGACATGGAGTATTTGACATGGCAGGCTATCATGTTGTCCTTGGCCTCAGTGAGGCGTGTTTTGGAATTAGAGGCCTTATTCTGTAAGAGTCCATCTGTGGTGTTTCATGAGGATAGAGCATTGCTTAAAACTCGCTAGACATTCTTGCCTAAGGTGGTGTCAGCATTTCATATCAATTGGCCAATGGTGGTTCTGGTTGTCACTGGCACGTCTGTTACACCAATGTCCTTGGACGGTGTTCGGGCTTTGGAGATTTATGTCAAGAGGCCAGCTCGTCTCAGAAAATCAGACTCGCTTTTTGTTCTCTATGATGCTTCAAAGATTGGTTGTGCTGCTTCGAAGTAGTCTATTGTGTGTTGGATCAGGCTTACGATCCAACAGGCTCACTCTTCGGCAGCTTTGCCGCTTCCGAGGTCTGTTCAGGCCCACTCCACACGGTCAGTGGGTTCTTCCTAGGTGGCTGCCCGGGGTGTCTTGGCTTTGCAGTTATGCTGGGCAGCTACTTGGTTGGATTCGAACACGCTGTAAAGTTTTAAAGGTTCAACACCTTGGCTACTGAGGACCTTCAGTTTGGTCAATCAGTTTTGATGGGGTCTCAGCACTCTTCCACCCAGTTTGGAGTTTTGGAACTTCCCCATGGTACTAAGACCATCCCAGTATCCCCTTGGACATTAGAGAAAATAGAATTTTAATACCTACCGGTAAATCCTTTTCTCGTAGTCCATAGGGGATACTTGGCGCCCGCCTCTGTGCTTTGATATTTCCAGCAAGAGTTGTTCTTGTGTGTTGTAGTTTGGGTCTGCTTTTGCTGTCCCTATTTTCAAGTTGTGTTTAGTGTTGCTATCCTCTTGTTATGTTGTGTGCTGGTTCCTTCTCACCACTTTCTTGTCTCTTTTCCTCCTTTCAAAGTATGTCCGTCTCCTTGGGCACCGTTTTCCTGGACTGAGTCTACAGGAGGGGCATAGAAGGGTGGAGCCAGCACACTCTGAAGAAGTTTTAAATTGCCAGGCTCCAATGGACCCCATCTATACCCCATGGTACTAAGACCATCCCAGTATCCCCTACAGACTACGAGAAAAGGATTTACCGGTAGGTATTAAAATCCTCGGGTGAAGGTATCACTGTGAAGGCTCCGTTTCACATTACAATAACCTTAGTAGGAACTACCCATTTGTATTGTACATTTCCTTGGGTGGAATAGACGCCTTTTGGCCAGCGTCACAGGAGAAATATCCGGAAATATCTACAGATTATCCAGGCACTCAGCTGTGGTTGATGAAGGCAAAGCAGCCTGTAGAATTAGTTCTTTAATATGAAAAAAGTGGACCCTGAGCAGAGTGTCCCTCGGTGCTTGGATAGAGGCCTGTTTGGACTTTGGTAGTCTATGGATCCTGTCAATAAGAAGGTCCGCGGCAGAAGCCTTCTGTGAAAGTTTCTGAAAAGAGAACCGTGGCATAATCATAAAGCTCAGCATTTGTAGCAGAATCCGGAACGCCCACAGGCCCTCATTCCGAGTTGCTCGCTAGCTGCTTTTAGCAGTTTTGCACACGCTAAGCCGCCGCCTACTGGGAGTGAATCTTAGCATAGTAAAATTGCGAGCGAAAGATTAACAAAATTGCGAATAGACACTTCTTAGCAGTTTCTGAGTAGCTCCACACTTACTCGGCATCTGCGATCAGTTCAGTGCTTGTCGTTCCTGGTTTGACGTCACAAACACACCCAGCGTTCGCCCAGACACTCCTCCGTTTCTCCAGCCACTCCCGCGTTTTTTCCAGAAACGTTAGCGTTTTTTCACACACTCCCATAAAACGGCCAGTTTCCGCCCAGTAACACCCCTTCCTGTCAATCACATTGCGATCACCAGAACGAAGAAAAAACCTCGTAATACCGTGAGTAAAATACCTAACTGCATAGCAAATTTACTTGGCGCAGTCGCACTGCAGACATTGCACATGCGCATTAGCGACTAATCGCTCCGTTGCAAAAGAAAAATAACGAGCGAACAACTCGGAATGACCCCCATTATTCTAATATTATTTCTCTGAGACCTGTCTTCTAAATCAATGACTTTATCACGAATAGAGACCATGTCTTCCTGAAGGGTGTCATGTGCTGAAATCAGATCTTTGTGAGACGCAACAATCTCTTTCATCTTAGTCTGTACGAGTGCCAATCTCACTGATACTGGACCTCAAAAACTTGAATATTAGAGTTAAATTCTGAGATTATTTCAGTAGAGTAACAGGACCATCTAGAGTGTCTTAAGATGTCTGCAGCCATTACAGCTGGGCTGTGCGTCTGACAAGAAGAAGCAGATGATGTTGTAGCGTTCTCAGAAGGACCACCTGAATTCGAGGTACCAAAGAGATGAACAGGTGGGGCCGATTTGGTACCTTTGAAAAATTTTGGGAGGCATGGTAAGCCGGCTCCAAAGAGACTGACCTCTCAGAGATAGGAAAATACAAACGATCTATAAATAAAAGGAGCAGTAGTAAGCTGTCAGGAGGTTACATCAAGATGACTCCATTCAAAATGACATTCTTAGTCGGGGTGACGAGGTAATCCGAGCTAAAATTTCAAGTAAACCTGATGTAATACAACTCAAATAACACAGTAATGACCGAGAAATTCCACTAGAGGTCAGTGTGATCACAGACGTGAAGTACTCAGCACAGAGAGACACAAATGGCAAAATATATTCAGTGAATAAATCCACAAAATAATATACTGTGAGGGTGTAATCAGAGTGTAATTAGCTGTACTCAGACGATACTTGTTACTGGGCTCTGCATGTAGACTGAGAGGAAGTAGATTATAGTGGCACCATATAAATAGAAGGTAGTGTCACCTCCTGGCAAATGCTTCAATTTAGTGTAGTGACCCGGTCCAGCCATCAGGACACTTACTTATATTAAACCTTATTGAAGGCAGAAGGCAAAGCATGTGATGGCCGAGCACCAGGATCCAAAATGGCAGCCATCTCACTTCCCAATATCACCGCCGGGCTCCGGTGACTGTGGGCAGCCCGTTCTGTCCCCAGCAGTAGCGGGAGCTACGCACCTGTGTTATCTGGATAGCAAGTACTCCCGCCTGAGCCAAAAGCGCCTTCAAGTCAGGTGTCCGGAGCGTGCAGGAAAGACTGGGCGCACATAGCCCCAGAATACAGCCCATGGCTTCATAGGCGTCACTAGGCTGCGGCAGTGAACGTTGCTCTGAGTGAGCGGAGCGAGCGGCTTTAGGGCAGTAGGAGTGGGGTGACTTAATAGATTGGGTCTTGGTCGCAGCGGCGGCTGAGAGCTATCAGGTAGGGTAGATAAGAAGCCACTTAGTGAGGAGAGCTCCAGAAAACACATCTGGATGGACCATGCTCCTCTTATTTATTATTTTATATACTAACAGGGGTGGTACATCCCTGCAAAGGCAGATCCAATCTCTATCTCAGTAGTGGGGAACCTTTTTTCTACCCAGGGCCATTTGGATATTTATAAAATCCTTCAGGGGCCATACAAAAATTATCAACTTAAAAATGAGCCTGCCCCCAGTAGATATGCCCCCAGTCAGTAGTTTTGCCCCCAGTCAGTAGTTATGCCCCCAGTAGATATAGCCCCAGTCGTTATGCCCCAGTAGATATGCCCCCAGTAAGTATTCCCCATCACTTATGTCCCATTAGATATGCCACCAGTCAGTAGTTATGCCCCATTAGATATGCCACCAGTCAGTTGTTATGCCCCATTAGATATGCCCCCTAGTAGCGACTCTTACGCACACACATTAAAAGAAAAAACCCAATACTCACCAGCCCCGCTCTTGCTTCGGGACCGTTGCCATCCACCTGGCCGCTTGCTCCTCAGAACTATGGGAGAAAAGTCATGACATCTCTTCCATAACACCACACAGCAGCACACGCACACTGCCAGAGCCGGAAGCCGGAGCTCAGGAGTGAGTTCCTACCTCCGGCTGCTACTGAGGGTAAGAAGCCAGGCACCCACTAGTAACAAAATCTCAGCGGGCGCCCGGCTAGGTGAGCCTGGCCTGGCCGGATCAAGTGGCTCTGTGGGCCTTATACGTCCCTCGGGCCTGAGGTTCCCCACCCCTGCTCTATCTCATCAGACTCTGCTGTCTTACCTGCACTCTCACCCAGATGTTCACTGCTGCCAGTAGCACACGTATGAGAAGCAGAAGTATGGCGGCAGCTGTATAGATTCTGATATGTAATTCTCTATATCATACTTACTGTACACACATCATCCTTATTACTATTGAGAATATAGAGGTAAGACACTGATGATGGGGTTGTAAAAATAGGATTTTAATTACCTACCGAAAATCCTTTTCTCGTAGTCTGTAGAGGATGCTGGGGTCCATTTAGTACCATGGGGTATAGATGGGTCCTTTGGGAGCCACTGGCACTTTAAGAGTTTAATAGTGTGGACTAGTTTCCCTCTATGCCTCTCCTTCCAGACTCATTCTAGAAACTTTGCCCGGGGAGACGGACATACTTTGAGAGAAGGAAATACACAGATAGTGGTGAGATTCACACCAGCTCACACATAACAAAAAGGAAAGCCAAACTAACCAACTTGGAACAATTCAGCAACGGCTAAACCAACAATACTGAACCTAGTAACAATGCAGTAATACGAAGCACAGGGTGGACACCCAGCATCCTCTACGGACTATGAGAAAAGGATTTACCGGTAGGTAATTAAAATCCTATTTTCTCTTGCGTCCTAGAGGATGCTGGTGTCCATTTAGTACCATGGGGATGTACCAAAGCTCCCAGTACAGGAGGGAAAGTGCTGAGGTTCCTGCCGAACCGATTGACCAAACTTGAGGTGCTCATAGGCCAAAGTATAGAACTTGTAAAACTTAGCAAACATGTTCGACCCTGACCAAGTAGCTGCTCGGCAAAGCTGAATAGCCGAGACACCCTGGGCAGCTGCCCAGGAAGAACCCACTTTACGGGTAGAGTGGGCCTTTAACAGATTTTGGAACTGGCAATCCTGCCGTGGAATAAGCATGCTGGATAGTAAGCCTGATCCAGCGTGAATTTGTCTGCTTAGAAGCAGGACACCCAATCTTGTTGGGATCATAAAGTACAAATAGTGCGTCCGACTTCCTGTGACGAGTAGTTCTCTTCACATAAATTTTCAAAACCTGCACGACATCCAAGGACTTTGAGGTAATTGAGGTGTCAGTAGCCACTGGCACCACAATAGGTTGCTTGATATGAAAAGCCGACACAACCTTAGGGAGAAATTGCTGACACGTTCTGAGCTCAGCTCTATCCTCATGGAAAATCAAGTAGCGGCTCTTGTGCGACAATGCCCCCAAATTCTGACAAACATCTGGCAGCAAAACCAAGGCCAACAACGTGACCGCCTTCCAAGTAAGAAACTTTACGTCCACCTCCTGTAAATGTTCGAACCAATCCGATTGCAGGAACTGCATCACCACATTAAGATCCCAAGGTGCCATAGGAGGCACAAAGGGTGTTTGGATGTGCAGAACTCCTTTCAAGAAAGTCTGAACCCCAGGGATAGCAGCCAATTGTTTCTGGAAGGAAATAGACAATGCCGAAATCTGGATCTTGATGGAGCCCAAGCGTAGGCCAACATCCACACCTGCTTGCAGAAAAAGGAGAAAATATGCCAGTTGAAACTCCACCGTAGGAAACTTCTTGGATTCACACCAAGACACATACTTTTTCCAAATCCGATGGTAATGCTTAGACGTTACTCCCCAACCTCTGAGGCTTGCATCCATGGTTAGAAGAATTCAACTCTGAATCCCGAACCTGCGGCCCTTGAGCAGGTGAGAAGTTTGCAGCCACCAGAGGAGTGAAATTCTTGCTTTCGGCGACAGGCATATCCGTTGGTGCATGTGAAGATGCAATCCCGACCACTCTTCCAGGAGATCCAGCTGGAAGAACCGTGCATTGAATCTTCCATATTGTAGGAGGCTACCATCTTCCACAGAAGGCGAATGCACTGATGAACCAATACCCGGGGAGGTTTCAAGACATCCTGGACCATTGATTTGATCTCCAACGCTTTCTCCACCGGTAGAAACACCCTCTGCACTTCCGTGTCGAGTATCATCCCCAGGAAGGGCAGTCTCCTTGTCTGTTCCAAATGTGACTTTGGAAGGTTCAGGATCCACCCATGATCCCAGAGAAGTTGAGTTGAGAGCGCAGTACTCTGCACCAGCTTCTCCTTGGAAGATCAGCAGATCATCCAGATACGGAATTATGGCCCTCATTCCGAGTTGTTCGCTCTGTGTTTTTCATCGCATCGCAGTGAAATTCCGCTTAGTGCGCATGCGCAAAGTTCGCACTGCGACGGCGCCAAGTAACTTTGCTATGAAGAAAGTAATTTTACTCACGGCTTTTTCATCGCTCCGGCGATCGCATTGTGATTGACAGGAAATGGGTGTTACTGGGCGGAAACACGGCGTTTTAGGGGCGTGTGGCTGAAAACGCTACCGTTTCCGGAAAAAACGCAGGAGTGGCCGGGGCAACGGTGGGAGTGCCTGGGCGAACGCTGGGTGTGTTTGTGACGTCAACCAGGAACGAAAAGCACTGAACTGATCGCACAGGCAGAGTAAGTCTGAAGCTACTCTAAAACTGCTAAGTCGTTTGTGATCGCAATATTGCGCATACTTCGGTCGCAATTTTAAGAAGCTAAGATTCACTCCCAGTAGGCGGCGGCTTAGCGTGTGTAACTCTGCTACATTCGCATTGCGACCGATCAACTCGGAATGAGGGCCAATGTTCACTCCCTCTTTGCGAAGGATGAGCATCATCTCCGCAAGTCCCACAAAGCAGGGAGTCTGTTGCCAGCAGCCTTCCTGTAACCTAACTAACTCTAGAAAATAATAATCAGGAGCTCAGTGTCCTGTCAGTGGAGTAGAGAACCATTAACTCTTCAGGAAGTTGGTCCCTCCTCCCCCCCCCTAAGTCCCACGAAGCAGGGAGGCTGTTGCCAGCAGCCTTCCTGTAACCTAATTAACTCTAGAAATAAAAAAATAAGAAAACTCCTAGAAGCTCCCCTAGCAGTGACCGGCTCCTCTGGGCACATTTTCTAAACTGAGTCTGGTAGGAGGGGCATGGAGCCAGCCGACACTATTAAACTCTTAAAGTGCCAGTTGCTCCCAAAGGACCCGTCTATACCCCATGGTACTAAATTTATCCCCAGCATCCCCTAGGACGTAAAATAATAAAGTAGATTATAACCTAGCAGATGATGATGATTACAGTGTATCATATGATGTATGGCATGTAAAGTACCTTGTTCCACACCTACTCTGCTGTAGCAATATACGTTATATAAGGGTGAGTAACACTTGTACAGGCTTACCAGCGTATGAGCCCACACATAAAGGAATGCTACCTTACCAATGCTTCCAGGAGTAACGTTAGGAGACATTTCTCTGATCCATCAGCTCATATGACTGATGTTATTGTTCATCTAGAATCTCCAATTCATACGATATGTTCCCCATCCATTATTTTATATTGGTGCTGACATAGGAGTTGGCGAGTGACTACATCTCCATTTATACTTCATGGTTAGTTACCAGTACAAGAGAGAGATATATCTAAGTCTTATTATAATATTACATTTGTTATTGAGAGTGTTCTCCGGAGGGTGGACACAATGATAGTCTGAGACACAGTATTATAAAGCCTTCATTAAAAGTTATGTTTTATTATACACACACATTTACAATTAAGTGTCCCAGAGAGTCATCTATTATTTGCAAGATTAATATTGTTACAGAAAAGTCACATTTACATAATGTATTTTATTTCCAGCAGATGGACACACAAGCAGGAATATCTCAGAAGGACATCTAATGTTATCCCCGGATTGTGACATAAAAGAAAATGACAGTAGACAAGAATCTCCAGGAGATAACCCCATTACCCCAATTAAACATCCAGGTCTATCAGCTGATCCCTCTGATCCTGGGAAATGTTCTTCTGATCACTCTGATATTGGTGTATCTGGTACAGTTCTGACAGTAGATATAGAGTTTCCCTGTTCTATAGGTGCCAGATGTTTTACACAGAACACAAAGCCTATTTACCCACAGACAGGTAAGGCAAGTGAGAGGCCATTTCTATGTTCTGAGTGTGGGAAATGTTTTGTATACAAATCAGATCTTGTTGCACATCAGAGAAGTCACACAGGTGAGAAGCCATTTCCATGTTCTGAGTGTGGGAAGTGTTTTGCACACAAATCAGATCTTATTAAACATCAGAGATATCACACAGGTGAAAAGCCATTTCCATGTTCTGAGTGTGGGAAATGTTTTGCACACAAATCAGATCTTGTTATACATCAGCGAAGTCACACAGGTGAGGAGCCATTTCCATGTTCTGAGTGTGGGAAATGTTTTGCACGCAAATCAGATCTTGTTATACATCAGCGAAGTCACACAGGTGAGAAGCCATTTTCATGTTCTGAGTGTGGGAAATGTTTTGCACACAAATCACATCTTGTTAGACATAACAGAAGTCACACAGGTGAGAAGCCATTTTCTTGCTCTGAGTGTGGGAAATGTTTTATCCAGAAATCACATCTTGTTATACATCAAAGAAGTCACACAGGTGAGAATCCATTTCCATGTTCTGAGTGTGGGAAATGTTTTGCACAGAAATCAGATCTTATTAAACATAAGAGACGTCACACAGGTGAGAAGCCATTTTCTTGCTATGAGTGTGGGAAATGTTTTACCTGGAAATCACAACTTGTTACACATCAGCAAAGTCACAGGTGAGAAACCATTTCCATGTTCTGATTGTGGGAAATGTTTTGCACACAAATCAGATCTTATTAAGCATGAGAGAAGTCACACAGGTGAGAGGCCATTTTCTTGCTCAGAGTGTGGGAAATGTTTTACATGGAAATTAGATCTTGTTATACAGTTGTGCTCATAAGTTTACATACCCTAGCAGAATTTGTGATTTTCTGGCCATTTGTCAGCGAATATGAATAGCTCACAAACTTTTCTTTCACTCATGTGGTTGGGTAAAGCCATTTATTGTCAAACAACTGTGTTTACGCTTTTTAAATCATAATGACAACAGAAACTACCCAAATGACCCCGATCAAAAGTTTATCTACATCTCTGACTTTATCTCCCTTTACACTTCCACCCGTCCTCTTCGCTCTTCTAATGCACGCCAACTCTCCTGCCTACGGATTACTTCCTCCCACTCCTACCTCCAAGATTTTTCACGTGCTGCACCATTTCTCTGGGATTCCCTACCTCTCCCCCTCACACTCTCCACCTCTCTACAAAACTTTAAACAGGCTCTCAAGATCCACTTCACCAAACCCAGCCAAATCTCATCCTCACCCTATGTTTCACGCTCTCTATGTACCCCATCTGTGTCACCCCTGTCTGTCTACCCCTCCCCTTTAGAATGTAAGCTCGAATGTAAGCTCTCACGAGCAGGGCCCTCTTCCCTCATGTGCTTATTCTTTCTTTAAGAATCTTCAACTGCATCAAATCCAGTAGTCTGCTGATGTAACTATGTTTATTTACCCTGTATTTGTCCTATACTGTCATCAACTGTAAGTTGCTGTTTTCCTGTTTGATTATTTGTTTATGTACTCTGTAATTAGGTGCTGTGGAACCCTTGTGGCGCCATATAAATAAAGGATAATAATAATAATAATAATAATAATGTCACACAGGTGAGAAGCCATTTTCTTGCTCAGAGTGTGGGAAATGTTTTACATGAAAATTAGATCTTTTTACACATCAGAGAAGTCACACATGTGAGAAACCATTTCCATGTTCTGAGTTTGGGAAATGTTTTGCACACAAATCAGATCTTATTAAACATGAGAGGTCACACAGGTGAGAGGCCATTTTCTTGTTCTGAGTGTGTAAAATGTTTTACACAGAAATCACAACTTATTATATATCAGCAAAGTCATTTCCATACTCTGAGAAATAAATCAGCACACTAGACATCATTTAGGTGGGAAACCATTTTAATCTTCTGGAGTATCCTTATTGCCATGCATTGTTCTTCAACGTTCTTCTATCTCCTATGCTTTTTGCAATATACATGTTACTGCAGGGTGAAATAATCAGATGTCATGCCCTCATCTACCACTGCTATGCAGATGACCTGTCTTTTGTTTCGGGTACTGAGAACCCAGTACCAATCCTACATGGTTGTCTAGCTGAGCTCCAGGTGTGGGTGATGCCATTTAGCTGTGACTCAGTCCTGGTGAAACAGGTCTATATGGTAGAAGCTCACCAACAAAGGGCAGGGCTACAGCTCAGCTTTGCAAACCAACCTGACTTGCGCTTGGTGGTTCAGAGATACAGAATGCAGATCCTGTGCGGAATATTGGTGTCCTGGATGGTAGAGTGACACTTAGACTCAGGTATCAGCCACAATCAGACCCTCATCTGAGGAACATAGCCAGACTCCAGTACTTATTTCCCTCAGAAGATCTACCTACAGTCATACATGCACTTGTATCATCACACATAGACTACTGCAATGTCCTCTACCTGGGTCTCCCACCAAAAGAATTGCACCGGTTGTAGCTTGTACAGAATGCAGCAGTCAGTCTGTTACCTAACCAGCCCGTTCCTGACATATAACACCCATTCTCTGCTCCCTTCACCGGCTGCCTGTAAGATGGTGACTCTATTACATAATCTTACTGACTCTCCCAGCCTTACATGACCAGGGTCACAGGTACCAGAAGCAGCTTCTGCCTCCTTACTGCCCAGCTTGCTTACTTCTACCTGCAGATGAAGGACTGTTACCCGCAGTACCAAGAATCCCCAAGCAGTTCTGAGGTGTCAGGGGAGGATACAGGGTGGGTGGCAGTAGTGCTGTAGCGGGGGCTGCGGGAGGCACTGTCTGTGGGTAATATTGTCCCCAAGCAGTGCTGAGGTAAAACAGGGGGGACACATGGTGGCGAGCAAGAGGGGAGACAGGGTGGTGGTAGTAGTGGGGGGAGACAGGGCAGTGGCAGTAGTGGGGGAGACAGGGCGGATGGTCACAGTGCAGTACCGGGGGCTGCTGGAGGCAGTAAAGAGGTGTATGGGTCCCGCACAGAACCAGTTGATAATTAGACTTAATGATGATAATGCTTCCTTATTTCTAATGAATCCCTTGTATGTGTTACTGTTATTTGCTCTGTCAGCCTTTATGTGTGTTCTGTGTAATAATCCTGAAAGTAGTGCTGCTACCGATCTCATATCATTTGTAGTAGCTTGGAAAAGATGAGATATGAGGTGCACTCTGGAAGCTTATAGGGGATTATTCAGAGATGAACGCAGATGTGACATCAAGCAGCCCTCCGGAAAATGGTCCCGGCCCGCCGGCATTCGACCCTCAGGTATGCGGCCGCAATGTGCGTGTCCGCACGGCCGCTGCACATGTGCATTTTGCCAACACCAGCAAACGGCTGTAGGCCGCTAATGCGGCTGGGTCTGAATGACCCCCATAGGGTTTTGGCTCTCCTGATATGTATCTGTTTTACTTACCTGCAATACTATAATGTAACTGGAATTGTTTCTGTGCTTTAAAGGATATTTTGTCCATGTTGTGCAGAGTAAAGTATTTTTTAAGTTTAAAATATAGACAAAAATCTGTGTATTAAAGATATGAAATAAAGTTTAAAAACAAAAGATTTCCGTTGAGTCTTTTTATGTGTCTGTGTATCATCTTATTATCAGATAATTGTCGCTATGGTGACAGAAACAATTTCCTGTTAATGTGTCACTTGTAGTGTTACTTTTGTGTCCACATAATATCAGTGTTGCTGTGTATATATATCCCGTCTGCTGTATAAAGGTGGGTACACACACTGCCATTGTGACTGTGCGATTTCCCTTGAACTGTCCGGAGCCCAGAACCACCAATAGTGACTGTATGTACTTGTGATTTTGGCTATGTCCAATTGTAACAGCTCATGTGAATAGTGGATGACATTATGGGAGTGGGGACTCTTTCTGTATGTGTTTCGAGTCTGAGGTGACTCTTTCAAGGCATGCCTTGAAAAGGCACAAAAGACTCGAAACGCGTTGCCCAAAGAAGGTCTTTACACAGGTGAGGTGGATTTGTGTCTCCCATGTAAGGTAAGACCTATTTTATTTCTATATATTTGGGATTTGGAGCTTCGTTACCGGACCTCAGCTCAACAAAATCATATATTCTTCCTTGCTGGGATCTCGCACAGCCCCCATCCCCACTAAGGCTTGTATGTTTATTTTTTCAACCATTTTAAACCATTTGTGAAATAAATTGTACCTTTATTGCATCACCGTACAAGTCTATTTGACGCAGAGACCTTTATATGTGGAGTTATGCTGTATTCATTGTGAGTAATGGTACGCTTGAGACGTATCTTATGAAAACGATACCTTGATGTGTGTTATACTGTTCCTCACTATGTAAGTGAGGTATGCTGTTCCTAAGATCACCTGCATATCTTATTGTGGGGTTAAAATATAAAGAAACCATTATAAGGGTTATAGCACATTACATTGTGTAAGTGAGTTACGCCACCTCTAATCTACTAAAAAAAGATCATTCACTTTCATAAGGAGTACCGCATTATGGCCCTCATTCTGAGTTGATCGCAGCAGCAAGAAAGTTAGCAATTGGGCAAAACCATGTGCACTGCAGGAGGGGTAGATATAACATGTGTAGAGAGAGTTAGATTTGGGTGGGGTGTGTTCAATCTGCAATCTAATTTGCAGTGTAAAAATAAAGCAGCCAGTATTTACCCTGCACAGAAACAAAATAACCCACCCAAATCTAACTCTCTCTGCACATGATATATCTGCTTCCCCTGCAGTGCACATGGTTTTGCCCAATTGCTAACTTTCTTGCTGCTGCGATCAACTCAGAATGAGGGCCTATAATCTCATGTATGGAATAATCTTGAACATACAGTGGGGCAAAAAAGTATTTGGACAGCCACCGATTGTGCAAGTTGACCCACTTAAAAAGATGAGAGGTCTGTAATTTCCATCATAGACTTCACCTGTGAGAGACAGAATCGGAAAAACACATTGTATGATTGTTACACTATTTATTTGTTTATTCTTGTGGAAAATAAATATTTGGACAATCAAAAAGTTTAACTCGACACTTTGTAATATAACATCGGTTGGCAATTACAGAGGTCAAACGTTTCCTGTAGTTCTTGACCAGGTTTGCACACACTGTAGCAGGTATTTTGGCTAATACTATTCGAGCAATACCCAAAGGAGAGCTATTAAGAATCAAAAGAAACTGTTCTGATGAAGAGATTTTTCACGTCAGGCAGAATGAACTTAATGAACGTCTCCAAGTAAGGGGGTATAGTAAGAGACTCCTGAATCGAACAATGAGGGAAGTGAGCTCTTATGAACGAGACACCCTGCTAAAACCTAAGCCCAAATCTACTCGAGAAGAACCGATAAGATTTGTGGGCACTTTTAATGCCCAGTGGAAGGGGATTTTAAACAGCCTACAGAAACATTGGTCCATACTTCAAACTGACTCGGACTTGTCAAGAATACTACCATCGAGACCACAAGCAAGTTGGAGGAGATCTAAAAGTATAAAAGATCGACTGGTACACAGTCATCTGACTAAACTCCCAGATAACAGAACGAAATCAACAGGGTCAATGCCCTGTGGTAATTGCAAAGCCTGTGCTCACATGGTCTCCACTGACCACTTCTATGATATGTTTGGTAAAAAGTGGTAAATTTCTCCCAAAATTACTTGTACTACCGTAGGAACCGTTTACCATCTTGAATGCCCATGTCATAGGAAATATGTAGGGAAAACCATCAGGCCTTTGAAAGTCAGGATCTTGGAACACATTGGAAGTATACGTAATGCCAGAAAAGATGCTTCCAATTTCAAAACCCTTCAACCTGTCGCGAGACACTTTCTGAATCATCATAATAGTGACCCAATGGGCCTAAGAGCTTTCGGCCTTAGACATATACAATTGGGGATACGTGGCGGAGATTTAGATCAACAACTACTTCAATTTGCAACCAAAATGATCTTTCTCCTTGACACTCTATATCCCAATGGGATGAATGAATCTAACAGTTATACATCTTATCTAGTCTAAGTACAATTGAAATTAAAGATGATATCTACCATTTAACTACCTCTATTTGATAATTGATTTACCTGTTGGATCACCAATCTGGCGTCCATAAATTATGAAATTTATATTAACGCATTATTCAGAACAACGAGTCCATCGGAGTATAAAAACATCTGAATCCTTATTACTACATGATATGACAGATGTCAATCAACATTTAACCTTTTTTCTTCCTCCCCTTTTAAATTCTCTGGTTTTTCATTCTCCCCCCCCCCCCCTTTCCTTTCTCTCTCCCTTTTCTCATATAAGTAGGTCATTCACATTTTTATGACACCTAACTCTGCACATTGGGGGTCTTACAGCATGTTTAGTACATTTTTATTTTTCCTCCTCATATATATATTAAATTCTGTTCACACTCACTCACTTAACAGTCGTAGGCACTTAATTATTCAACAGATCAATAATTTATGATCTGAGTATTATACCATTCCAGCACCAATCACCAAATATCCACTGTCACTCAGCTCACTTCATATTACCTTCATGCCATCACAAGATCAATAATATATGTGTGCATCATATCCATTTTTAAATACTTATATAAAGAATCGTTTGACAACCATGTAATGTATTATTATTGCCTCCCAATCCTAATATAATATACATAGCCGGATAAAAATCCAGTATTCACTTTATTCACATGATTGGCCCATAACTGTATTCGTTTGGTGATAATTATGGCAGTAGACAAATACATGATTATTTCATATATCATTTAATTTATATGTTTAACTAACTTACTGAACAAAATCTTGGTGATGGATGCTCACAATTTTATAATGGATTGATATGATAAATTACTAACGAGTCTTTATAGTCATGTATATATGTAATACAGATACATTGATCAATTGGTGGGAATCAGATATGGTGACTTAATCAAGTTTAAACTCTAATGGTTCTCAGTAACATATCACATGCTTACTACAAAAAAAGATGTAAAATCGGGTTTTTACCCGTAATAATAAGCACAGTCATATCCAGTTTGCTTTATACAGAATACAGGGAAAGCACGAGGATTAGATATGTATAACTTTAATTCTAAAGTGAATGGGCTAACAACTAAGCATTATAATTATGCTCCGTTGGAATGATGGTCCATGTGTGGGCTAATAATATTAGAGACACGAATAGACAGGGTCACAAGGATGATACAAAGTGTCGAATGAAGGTGAGACAATTAATAAATACAGGTCTCAGGGCACTGACTACTGGCAGAGTTACGGAGTATAACGACATCAGCAGCCGTTGTCATGACAGCCAAAATGTCCTGCTATTGGCTCTATAGATCATGTG
This sequence comes from Pseudophryne corroboree, assembly GCF_028390025.1. Lineage (NCBI taxonomy): Eukaryota > Metazoa > Chordata > Amphibia > Anura > Myobatrachidae > Pseudophryne > Pseudophryne corroboree. Next base: position 2,945,166 of record NW_026967494.1, read on the forward strand.
ACACCTGGAACGGCATGTGACTAGCTGAGTATAGCTGATTGGATCACTAAAAGAGTTTAAAAATCATACCAGGAGAGGCACTCTGGTTCAGCCCTGACGAAGCTGTCAGAGTAACGGCGGAACACGCGTGTGGGCAGCGTGTGTCCGCGAGTCCTAATGTCTATGTGTGATAGTTAGAAAAATGTCTAGTTAGTTTTGATTTATATAGAATGGCAGTATCGTTCAACAGCATTAGTGTGTAATAGCAGAGACCAATATTAGCTGCAGCAAATTGTTGACTCACCTCAGAGATAAATGGTTCAGTGAGATAATAAGCAGCACTGCACTAGCCAGAACAGGTTCTCTAATATAATATAAATAAGCATGTGGAGCTGAGAAATCACACATTGTATTTTCACATGAAAGAACCTAGCGGTGCTGAAAGACAATAGTGAAACTATTTAACAGTGCTAATTACAATAAATGTTCCAGTTTATACTTTGTAACGAACACACAGGAACATTCGTGACACTTCTAAACATGAAATAGCTTAGGGATGTACAAATCTCAATGATACTGTTTAGCAGTGTCAGTTGCAACAAATGTTTCAATCTATACTTTGTAACAAGCACACAGAAGCATTCAGGACACATTTATACTGAATGCAGGGATAGTGTTTCCTCAAACAGCACTAGTGCTAAGTAGCTGACAGGTGACGACCAACCAAATGTTGCTTTAGTCAATGTCTCAGTGAGGCTAGTAGTAATACTGTATCAGTCAATAGAGCGTGTGTAATGAGATACGTCACAAGAGGCTAATATATACAGTGGAAAGGAAGTATTGCACTTATATAAGACAAATTTAGAAATGTTATGAGACACCTGTGATACAAGCTAATAATGGCAACCGGAATAAAAAGTTCAGATCACATCTTGCAATAAAAATATGAAAACACTTAAGACATAGTTTAGCTAGATACTAAGATAATTCCTTCCTTTTGCTTTAATCTTAACATCCTAATTATTCCAGAAGAAATATACCACAGTCATGTGATTTGTATAAACCATAATAAACTTACTATATGGTAATCTGGTGAAATACTGGGTGGTGACATACGATTTATCGGCTCAATATATACAACCACTTAAGAGTTATCAGTGTCGTGTAACAGTGGAGGTGCTTTCCCATGTAACGACAAAAATACTGTGAACATATAGAGTATTGGGGAGGTGTTACCAGTCCTTTATAATGAAGGTGCCTTCCTTCTAGGGATATAAATAGAGTATACACCTCAACGTTATAACAGATCAAAGATATGACAGCGTGTTTCCCATACTCTATTTGATAAAATATCATGATGACTACTGCAGGATATTTGATCTAACTTTGAGTAGCCTTAAGGTGTTACCAGTCCCAAATAAAGAAGGCGTTTGCCCTCTAGGGATAAAAATAGAGCATACACATTGGTATCATAACATCATATTGTATTAATTAATGAGAGTTTACGGTAACAGTATGTCAAACACTCAACAACATACCATCTGAAATCCATTTTACTGCATCCTAACGCACAGGAATTGAATCTAAATAACCTCAAGGGATTATCAGTCCCCAGTATAGAGGGTGGCCTTTCTTTTGTGTATAAAGATAATATGTATATCGAACACTGAAATCCAGGATTATACGATACTAATATCTGAATATTGGAACAGGTTGTCACGTGATTATACCTATATGATCTGGAACTACTTCAAGGTGTCATAAGTTCCTAATGAAGAAGGTGTTTCCCTCCGCTTGATAATATTAATATATACACTTAACCATTAGAACAGAGTGTTGTATAAGTGATAATACATAATTTCCAATTGTCTTATTCACATTCCCAAAATGTCCTCTTGAGATATCATTCACTAACTAGACAAATACAGTAATAATGATATAATCAATTATCAATATAATAAGTAGACGTTAGAGTAAACACGCGACACATTTTTTAATCTTTTGATCACCTTTATTATATTCCATTGCACCTTTATGTTTTGTTTATGTCATATTTTAACCTCTATGTTTCGCCTATACTTCTAGTTTGTGTGTAATCATTTTGCACAATTCTTAAATATATAATAATAAAAGTTAAATTTTAAACAATATAAGTGGATGCGATAACCAGATTGGATCTTCTTTTTGTGCACCGACAATACAGCCCTTTTCCTCTTTTTCTTTCATGTATCTAGTATAGCTGTAGTTGGTTGCACCCCCGAAGTAAATGGTAATTACCGGTAACATAATAGGGGTCTGACATGGAACTTATGTTTCATATTTTCATTTGACAAAAAAAAAAAAAAAGAGTGTGTGTGCAGATACAACATTGATTAACATTGGGATATGCCTGAGAAACAGCAGATTGGCACCAAATAGTCATGAGTTTTCTGGCCTCCCAGGATGCATTGGGCTCATCCATATAATCCCGCCCACCGACTCAGTCAAATCAGTTTTTTGTTTGGTGTGGCAGGAGCCGGACCATAGTCACAGGGCTGCTGTTAAGGCAGCCCTAAGCTTTATTATTTTATTTTTTATAGTCTTACTATGTTTTGAGTGATCTTAACAGCGTCTTAAACGCATGCTGGAAAGAGTCGCTACAACAACTCTCCACCGAGTCGCAACAACGCTTACCTATGGGTACAGTGCTGTCTCGGCGGGCATCTATGTCGGATGTTCTAGCAGGTCCAGCAGACGTTACCAGGCTGTGGCCGGAGCATGGGGAGAAGGTAAGGCATCGGTTCCACTTACTAGAGGAATTCGGACACAGCTGCACTGTATTGGAGAAGGCTACAAACAGTGGTTGATGCACCACCACCATGAGTGCTCCAACGCTAGGCTTTAGGGATCATAGGCGCCAGGACTAGGTTGAGGCCACGATCCCTAGGGTTGATGTAAGCAGGGGGGAGTCAGACGCTCTCCTGGTCGCCCCTCCCCCAGTTCATGACCAGTTTCTGGGCATCTCCCGTCCATGAACTGATGACCTAACTTCTGGCTCAGACGCTACCACGAGGAAACTCGGTCGCAGCTTAGGCCGCTGCGGTTGTGTACACTAGTGTTACTGCCGAGACTGAGTCGCAGACAGGAGCGTCTGCATACACTAGTGGTTCACTGAGCGTCTGTGTCCTTTATCAGTTACCAGAGCGGCAGTGTACACCAGTAGCGTCTGGATCCACTCAGCGTCTGTTAAGCGTATTGATCGATCCTGGAAGTGGGGTGAGTCTCCCTGTATCCCACTCTACTGAGTAAGGGTTATACAGTACTAAAATTTTATCTACTGTTAGTATGAATAGGTAATTTTGGTACATAGTGCATATGAGGCCTGCACAGTACTGTTGTTTTCTGCATAATATGTCTGAAAAACTTTTTGAAATAACTGTTTACAAAGAGATTACGGTAGTTGTACTCCTATATACTGGGAAAGTATTTGTGGTTGATTATATACTTATATGACAATGTCTAATATATAACATGTGACTGACTGCTAGTGTGATTGCTGACTTTTATATGTTTGTCTGTATTTTCTGAACCTCAATGCTGGTGCTTGGGTTGGGGTCAGATTGATATCACTTCTATATTTATATAAAGTGATTTCAGTCACAGAGTGTGTAGTATATTGTATAAAACAGATTATTTACCATGTCTGTGAGCGGCAAAAGTGACGAGGATACTTTATCAGGGACTCCTACACATTTAACATGTTTATCTTGTAAAGTGGTGATGTTAACCCAGTATCTAAATTATGAGTGGTTATGTGCAAACTGTTTTGCGTATCAGAAAGTAAAAGACAGGTTCTGGTTCAGCAACCAGTAGATCCACCGTGGGCTGTGTTCGCACAAACCTTGTCTAGTATAGCTGACAGATTAGCACCTGCAGTTCCACCCCCGGGAATAGGATACACTATTAACCCATACATGCAGCTCCCTTCTTGTGGTTTAGTTCCAGCAGCTGCAACAAGTCAGGCTGTTAAAACCAGGGTAGATACATCTATGTTACAGACTACACAAGATGATACAACAGATGAGGATACAGTGTATTCAAATACTCCATATGATGAACAGTCAGAGGGTTTCAGCTCAGAGGATATAGCTGAGCTTATTGAAGCCATGAAGGCTATTCTGTCTCTGGAAGAATCAGCTAAGGCAAAATCAAAATCTAAAGCACCTGTGTTTAAACGTCCAAAAACAATTAATATTGAGTTTCCATGGTCAAAGGAACTGACGGAAATTATGGAAGAGCCTGGGGCTACACCCAATAAGAAGTATAGAATTCTGAAAAGATGGTATTCTTACTATCCTTTTCCGACTGCGGACTGTTCAAATAGAGAAGTTCCTCCTAAAGTAGATACACATGTCGTGCGACTTGTGCGAAAATCTATTTGACCTTTGCCGTCTACCTCACTAAATGATGTCACAGATAGAAGAGTGGATGGTTTCGATAAAAACATCTTTTCTCTGTCAGGGGCTGTTGTAAGGCCAGCTATGGCTTCAGCCTGGATGGCAAAAGCGATGGTAGAATGGGCGTAGTAACTAGAAAGTGGCTTTTCGGCACCTACCAGGGAACAGGAGTCTCATCTAGGCCATATAAAACAAGCTGCACTATATTTGGAAGAAGTAGCAATTGATATGGGTACGATTGCTTCTAAAGCATCAGCCTTAATGGTAGCCGCTCGCAGAGCAATTTGGCTACGTACTTGGAAAGCAGATGCAGAATCCAAGAAAGTTCTGGAAGCTTTGCCTTTTGTTGGTAATATTCTATATGGAAAGGAAATTACAGATATTCTGGAATCGGAAGCCGAATCCAAGAAGGTCATGTTTACGGCCAGTTATAACCCTATGCCTGGGTGTTCAAAATTTTGGCCATTTCGATGGCAAGGTAAAGCAAAGGGAAATGATGAATCTAAGCAACCCCAGTACAATAAATCTGCTAGGGGTAAGAAGCAATGGGCCACCAGATGGCCAGCTTCCAAGCCAGAACAGAAGCCATCAGCCTGAGGGTGCGGTCCTCCACCTGGGGGACTCCAGGGTTGGGGGCAGACTCCTTCATTTTGCACACATATGGAAGCAGTCGACAACAGATGCTCTGGTGCAGAAGGTGGTATCTCTTGGTTATGGTTTCCCCTTCAAGAAGCAGCCTCCTCAAAGAGCTCGTCTCATATAAAGTCAAAGGCCAGTGCCCTGCAAGAAGCAGTTCAGTAATTGCTTCAGTCTGGGGTAATTATCCCAGTACACCCCCCCCCCCCCGACACAATGGGGATGGGGTTTTTACTCAAACCTGTTTTTGATTCAGAAACCAAATGGATCATTCTGACCACTTCTTATTCTCAAAATGTTAAACAAATACATTTGGGTCCCAAGGTTACGTTCCATAGTTTTGGCCATGGAACCAGGGGATTACATGGTATCTCTGGATATACAGGATGCTTACCTGCATGTGCCCATAACACAGTCCCATCCGTGTTACCTCAGGTTTGCCATCCTCCAGCAACATTTTCAGTTCCAGGCTTTGCCTTTTGGGCTAGCAACAGCCCCCAGAGTATTTACCAAGATTATGGTGGTCATGACAGCTTATCTCCGCAAGCAGGGGATAAGAATTTTTCCATACCTCGATGATCTTCTAATCCTGGCACAATCCCAGGAATTGCTTTTGAGCCATCTCCAACACACATTAACTTGTCTACAGAGACACGGATGGCTCATAAATTGGGCAAAGTCGTCTCTGATTCCATCATAATGGATGGTTCACTTGGGGGCTATATTGGATTCAAGTCTACAAAGAATAATCTTACCTTGGAAAAAGATATCAAAGGTGCAAGTAATGACTCAGGAGTTGCTGCAGTCAGACTATATCAGTCCATGCAGCAATGCGAGTGATGGGTCTGATGGTGTCAACATTCGACATGGTGGAATATGCACAATTCCATTCAAGACCTCTGCAGCACCTGATTCTGACCAGATGGAATGGAAGACATCAGACAAAAAGTCAGATGATAAAGCTTCCAGTAAACGTAAAAATGTCACTAGCCTGGTGGCTACACACAAACCATCTAGACAAGGGGAGACCCTTTTGGATATCAGATTGGTAAATCCTCACAACGGAAGCCAGTCTTCAGGGCTGGGGAGCAGTGTCCGAAAGGCTTTGGTTCCAGGGAAAATGGACCACAGAGGAAAGTTGCCTGCCAATAAATCTGTTGGAAATAAGGGACATATATATGGCTCTGGTTCAGGCAAAGGACATTCTGAGAGGAAGACTAGTCCAGATCCGCCCAGACAATGCAACAGCAGTAGCGTACCTCAACCATCAGGGAGGAACTCACAACAAAAAATTGATGGAGGAAGTAAGTCACATACTAAGGTGGGCAGAACTCCATCTTCCGGCATTGTCCACAGTGTTTGTTCCAGGAGTACTGAACTGTAAAGCGGACTTTCTCAGTTGACACACCATTCAGGAAACCGAATGGGCATTACACCCGGAGGTATTTCAGACTCTAGTGAACAAATGGGGTCTGCCAGAGATAGATCTCATGGCATCCCGTCTGAACAACAAAGCTCCGGCATACGGGTCAAGAACAAAGGATCCCGAGGCAATGTCTGTGGAAGCTCCAATTCTGCTCCCTCAGCATCCAGATCTACTGATGCAGGGTCCTTGTTATCACAGCCATCTGGATCGACTGTCTTTGACAGCGTGGCTGTTGAAACCTCTATCCTAAAGTCAAGAGGATTTTCACAACAGGTAATTCAAACCATGCTTAGAGCAAGAAAGCCTTCTTCAGCTCATATTTATCATCAAATATGGCAAGCCTATATTCATTGGTGTAGCGAAAGAGGTATGGAGCCAAGATCCTTTACAGTATCCAGGATTTTGGATTTCCTTCAAGCAGGAATGGATAAGGGTTTAAAGGTGGCTTCCTCCACAGTTCAAGTATCAGCATTAACTGTATGGTTTCAGAGAAAAATTGCTAACCTACAGGATGTGCGTACTTTTTTTCAGGGAATATTGCACATTCAACCATCTTTTGTTCCTCCTGCGGTACCCTGGGATTTAAATCTGCTTCTCAAGGTCCTTCAGGGGGCTCTGTTTGAACCACTTAAGAAAGCGGATCTTAAATGTTTGACAGCTAAAGTTCTCTTTCTACTGACCATGGCGTCTTCTACTGACCATGGCGTCAGCTAGAAGAGTGTCAGATTTAGGAGGGCTGTCATGTAAGTCTTCTTTTCTGATCTTTTATCCAGATAAAGCAGTTCTCAGAACTAGATCTGGTTATCTTCCGATGGTGGTCTCAAAGTTTCACCTTAACGAAGAGATTGTAGTCCCGGCCTTTCAGGTATCGGGACTTTCTGCGGGAGAAGCGTCGCTGGACGTAGCCCATGCATTAAGAATCTATGTGGATCGTACCAGTCCCAGCAGAAAGACAGATTCTCTCTTCATTCTCTACGAATTTGACAAAAGATGATGGCCTGCTAGTAAACAGATGCTGGCAAGATGGCTTTGAATGATAATTTCAGAAGCATATTCTCTTGCTGATCTCCCTGTTCCAGCTAATGTCTTTGCTCACTCTACACGTAAGTTAGGTCCTTCATGGGCAGCACAACATGGGGCTTCAGCAGGACAGATTTGTAAGGCAGCCACGTGGTCTTCCATTAACACATTCATTAGACATTACGACTTGGATACTTTTGCCTCTCATGATGCTGAATTCGGGTGAAAGGTTCTCCAGTCTAATCAGGAGCGTCCCCACCACTAAAAATGTCTTTGGGAATCCTAATGTTATCCTGCGGATAACCTGTGGACCCAACTGGAGAAATATACGTTATGGTAAGAACTTACCATTGATAACGGAATTTCTCCTATGTCCACAGGGATCCCACCCTGACGCACCTGATTTGAGGATCTTTACAAGCACTAACCTCTTACCTATTGTATGGAAGGGTATGCATGTGTGTTCTTCTCACCTGAATAGGGTTCTACATAATGCTCCCACCTAAATGATGTGAAAAAACTGATTTGACTGAGTCGGTGGGCGGGATTATATGGACGACCCCGATGCATCCTGGGAGGCCAAAAAGCTCATGACTATTTAGTGCCAATCCTCTGTCGCTTCGGCATATCCCAATGTTATCCTGTGGACATAGGAGAAATTCTGTTATCAACGGTAAGTTTTTACCATAACGTATATTTTTGTTAAATTAAGAGGCAGCCACTGTACCAAACGAAACACCAGGAAGACTCCACCTACATTTTACAACAAGAAAAAGAGAATTGTTTGGGCCAAGAAACACAAGGAACGGACATTAGACAAGTGATAAACTGTACTTTGGTCTAATGAGTCCAAATGTGAGATTTTTGGTTCCAACCGCCATGACTTTGTGAGACGCAGAGAAGGTGAGCGGATGGTTTCTGCTAGAGATGAGTGAGTTCGGTTTTTCTTGGTTCTCAAATCGCCATCTTATTGGCTCACAAACATCACGTGTTTGGGATAGCCAATAAGAAAAATCCAAATAAAACCGGCGTTAATTCTGGCGTTACTATCTTAATATTAGTCTGACATTCTTCCTAAATAGCAGTGATGTCAGGGTAACTGCTTCAAATCCCGAGTTCAACCTGTGTTTATAGCATTGGTCATTTTCCGCCTGATATTGATATTAGTAATATTCTCAGAATACGCTTTGAGAAAAGTCTCTCTGCTGTTCAAAAATCTAAGCAGGATCGATAGTCTAATGGTCAAGTGTCCTTCCCACAGTGATGTACCCTGCGGACAGTGATGGACCCTGCAGACAGTGATGTACCCTGCAGACAGTGATGTACCCTGCGGAAAGTGATGTAACCTGCAGACAGTGATGTACCCTGCAGACAGTGATGTACCCTGCAGACAGTGATGTACCCTGCAGACAGTGATGTACCCTGCAGACAGTGATGTACCCTGCAGACAGTGATGTACTCTGCAGACAGTGATGTACCCTGCAGACAGTGATGTACCCTGCAGACAGCGATGTACCCTGCAGACAGTGATGTACCCTGCGGACAGTGATGTACCCTGCGGACAGCGATGTACCCTGCACACAGTGATGGACCCTGCACACAGTGATGGACCCTGCAGACAGTGATGTACCCTGCAGACAGTGATGGACCCTGCAGACAGTGATGTACCCTGCAGACAGCGATGGACCCTGCAGACAGCGATGTACCCTGCAGACAGCGATGGACCCTGCAGACAGCGATGGACCCTGCAGACAGCGATGGACCCTGCAGACAGCGATGTACCCTGCAGACAGCGATGGACCCAGCAGACAGCGATGGACCCTGCAGACAGCGATGTACCCTGCAGACAGCGATGTACCCAGCAGACAGCGATGTACCCTGCAGACAGTGATGTACCCTGCAGACAGTGATGTCAGGGTCACTGGCTTTAATCCCTGGCTTGACTTCATAGTATTTGTTCTTTTCCAGCTAATATTGGTAACAGTCTAAGACAGTGATTGCTAACCTTGACACTCCAGCTGTTGTTGAACTACACATCCCAGCATGCCCTGCATCAGTTTTAGCATGGCCAAATAACAAAACTGTAGCAGGGCATGCTGGGATGTGTAGTTCAACAACAGCTGGAGTGTCCAGGTTAGCCATCACTGGTCTAAAAACATTCTTGGCCATGTGGTGGCTCAGTGAGTAACTTGGAAATGCTTCCACATGGCTAAAGACCCTACAAATTAATCGCTATGCCGCCGAGCTGGGCGGCGGGGAGGAGGTGATTGAGGGAGTGAAGTTTCTTCCCTCCCCCCATCACCCAGCTCCATAGCAGTACATGCTAATATGGACAATCTCATCCATATTGTCCTGCATGCATAAGCAACGGGGCACCAACGATGGACGAGCGTGGGTCCAGGCATCGTTCATCGTGTGTGCCTACACACTAAAATATATGAACGAGTTCTCGTTGTATTAGTGTGTAGGGCCCTTTAGAGTACCCTAGGCTTGTGGATGATGGTTGTATCCTCAGATGGATGTTGCACTGTGTTTATTATTATTACTGATTTTATTACATTTCAACATCAACATTAACTACACAGAATACACCTTGAGAAAAGTATCTCTGCTGTGTTAATACATGTGCAGGCTACGTAGCCTAATGGTTAAGTGTCCTGCCTACAGTGATGTTCAAATCCTGGGTTCAACCTGATAGTATTGGTCATTTTCCGCCTTATATTGATATTGGTAACAGTCTCAGAACACACCTTGAGAAAAATCTCTCTGCTGTGTAAAAACATGGACAGGCTCCATAGCCTAATGGTTAAGTGTGCTGCCCACAGTGGCATACCCTCCAGACAGTAATGTCAGGATGACTTATTCCAATCCAGTGATTCAATTTGACAGCATTGGTCATTTTCCAAATGATATTGATATTGGTAATAGTCTCAGAATACACCTTGAGAAAAGTCTCTCTGCTGTGCAAATTCTTGTGTAGGCTCCATAGCCTAATGGTTAAGTGGCCTTCCCTCAGTGATGTACACCACAGTCAGTGATCTCAGAATCACTGGTTTGACCTGTTTATAGTTTTGGTAATTTTCCACCTGATAGTGGTAACAGTCTCAGAATACACCTTGAGAAAAGTCTCCCTGCTGTACAAACACATTGGCAGCCTAATGGTTAAGTGTCCTGTTTGTAGAGATATACCTTGCGGACAGTGATGTCAAGTTCACTGTGTTGAAGTGAAATCAAATATCCTGTATTGTCTCATTAATTGTGCTATGATTCTTGATATTCTAATGTTCCCTTAAACAGTGTCTACTTTTAGTATAGAGTTAATATGCACAGAGTAATATACTCCCTCAACCCTTGAGCATCATTTTAATAGGTGTTTTACGTGGCTAGTAGCAAGGCCTTTGTATAGATAATGAGTGCTCAATTACATTGTATGAGTCTTTGTGGCAGTACAAGAAGGACATATCATGGAATATCTGATGGACCTACACTTTAGACAACACGTTATTATGAACAAGAATGACCTTTATGACAACGAAGCCTATTAGAGAACCTAATTGTTATGTATAGGAGATTCAAGATTTATGAACAAGTCTGGATAAGACGACTCTCTTTAATTAGCTAATCTGACCATATTTGGCATTTCATCAACCAATGTATCTCCATGATTTAATCTATATGTACGCCTTATTTGTAAATAAGCTATGAATAATTGTATAATGTTATGGTATAAATAATGTAAAGTCAGTGTTCTAAAGACACAGGCTCATGGTGAATTTTGTCTTGGTCCACGCTTCTCTGAACAGAATATTGGCCGTGGTTCCCTCTTTGATAATAAATTCTATATGCTGAATATCATCACAATGGAGAACTCTCAATTATTATTATTTATTATAATTCGGCTTTAACATATGGGGGCTCATCTCCGGTTACCTACGACCACCCATGGGCCCTCATTCCGAGTTGATCGCTCGCAAGGCGAATTTAGCAGAGTTGCTCACGCTAAGCCGCCGCCTACTGGGAGTGTATCTTAGCATCTTAAAATTGCGAACAATGTATTCGCAATATTGCGATTACAAACTACTTAGCAGTTTCTGAGTAGCTCCACACTTACTCGGCATCTGCGATCAGTTCAGTGCTTGTCGTTCCTGGTTTAACGTCACAAACACACCCAGCGTTCGCCCAGACACTCCCCCGTTTCTCCAGCCACTCCTGCGTTTTTTCCGGAAACGGTAGCGTTTTTATCCACACGCCCCTAAAACGGCGTGTTTCCGCCCAGTAACACCCATTTCCTGTCAATCACACTACGATCGCCGGAGCGATGAAAAAGCCGTGTGTAAAAATCATAACTTCATAGCAAATTTACTTGGCGCAGTCGCAGTGTGAACATTGCGCATGCGCACTAAGCGGAAAATCGCTGCGATGCGAAGAAATTTACCGAGCGAACAACTCGGAATGAGGGCCATGGTTCAGAAAATGCTGCTTTTCAAGACGCAACAGAAAGTGGGGACATCAGCCAGCTGCACTCAGAGGTAAATATACCTTTTATTTAAATATTCTGTATACTCTTAATCTGCTCTGCACCTGCAAAAGTCTTCTGTGGTTGCTGGGAAGCTAGCTATAGTGAACTCGGCTGGTTGCTGAGTTCTTGTGATAAATATTCATGCATAATTAAATATTAAATAACAAATGATGATACGTTTAAGTACCGCAGTTACTTTCTATTCTCTGTCTAGCGTGGCACTGTACGTATTTATATTATAAACAAATAATTGAGAGAAAGAGAAACTAAGAAGTACCTCTATCCAAACTGATGCAAGTGTTATCTAAAAGTAGAAGTACATTGATAAGAAGTTGTGTAAACTTTGTGAATGTTTGAAGGACGGATTCAAGTAATATAGGAGTATACTATCCCCCGAAAGGTGGGGGCGGATAAAGGGGTCACTTGCTAAATATATAACTTATGGTCTTGTTATTCTAAATTATACAGAAGACACTCTAAGAAGTTTCATTGAGATTCTTTGTGGCCACAGAGAACAGTCCAGGCTATAAATTGTAACCCTCGGCAACAGACATTGGGGGTCATTCCGAGTTGTTCGCTCGTTGCCGATTTTCGCTATGCTGCGATTTGTTGCTAATTGCGAAAGCACAAGGCACGCAGGGCGCATGTGCTTAGTTATTTAACTAAAAACGTAGCAGATTTGCTGTGGATTCTGCGGCGCTTTTCAGTCACTCTGCTGATCAGTACACGATTGTGTACACTCCCGGTAACTGAGCGTTTTCCGGGAGTGTGTTAAAAAACGCAGGCGTGTCAGGGAAAAACGCAGGAGTGTCTGGAGAAACGGGGGAGTGGTTGGCCGAACGCAGGGCGTGTTTGTGACGTCAAACCAGGAACTAAACGGACTGATCTGATCGCAATCTGTGAGTAGGTCTGGAGCTATTCTGCTAATCTTTCATTCGCTATTCTGCTAAGCTAAGATACACTCCTAGAGGACGGCGGCCTAGCGTGTGCAATGCTGCTAAAAGCAGCTAGCGAGCGAACAACTCGGAATGACCCCCATTGTTGTGTAAAGAGAATATATTGTTTTGTTATTGTTGAATATGGGAAGTGACTCATCTAAGATTATTATGGGAACCGCGGTTAGTTGTATGATTGATTTTTATGGACAAGTGTGTGTGAAATATGTGACGAAGTTGAATGACATCACCAGGGATGAGGAATTAAAGTTTCCTGAGATGGGTAGTTTTGAACCCATGATACTGAAGTGTCTTGAGAGACAGATAAAGAAAATAAATAAAACAAAATGATAGAATAAAGCATTTACAGAGTTTAGACTTGTGGAAAAGAAATGTATAACTGGAAAATAAAGACTCAATGATTATAGTAACACTGTAATGGAAATAATAAAACATGTGTTAATGTTACCAATACTCCAGAAAATATTGCTAGGTCAATAAGATCCCTACGAGAACGTCCCAGGTTTGATTATAGGAGCTTAAATTACACGGGAAAGAAAATACTGTAAATAATTGTGGTAATAATGTAATAGAAAATCCGCCACCATATAATACCAATTGTGCAAATTCAATGTTAGATCCACCTAATGACATCTCCCATATTGAGGAGAATGTGCTATTCTGCCAGCACATAATCACCCATAATATGACCCCACATGCTATAGAGCGGGCAATGCCGCCGACACATATTAGAGATAATAATGCCATATACATACATTCATTTATCAGTAGTATACTGTAGTACTATGCTTATATTATGCTTCTAGAAATTCCTCAGATTTTACTCATTACTACTGTACTGTGTTATTATCTGAGATACTAGAAGTTTCTGTAACACAATTACGCAGCAATGGAGCGGTGTCTCTAATACTAGTATTTTCTTTCTCTCACGCTGTAAGTCACGGATAACCTAGTGAAGCTCCTGAGGTGCTGTATGTAGAGGATACAAAGGTCATATTACTTACACACATCTTCCCTTCAGACAGTGACTGGGAGTTATTTGACTCTTGGAACATATACTTAAATAAACTTATTTCAGAAACATATTTGTCACAACTTTATATACAAGTTATATGTTTTATTTTGTTTGCGCAGCGTATTACAGTACAGTATTAAATTACTTACTCTTTTTTAAGATTATTTTTTACTTTTTTTTTAAAGATTATTTTTCCTACAAGTATTTGTATGTATGTGTATGTATGTGTATTTATGTAGATGTATATATGTGAATGGAGTTTTCTTTGATTTTTTAAACGTGATCAAAAGCCGTTTCCTGTTATTATGAATTTCAAGCATGATATTAACATTACGATTTATTTCCACAGTGCGTAAGACACAAGTAACAGGATGGAAATGTACCAAGAGAGATTGTCAAAGCTGTAATGTTCCTTGGTCTGATAAATGCAGAACTAATAAGTCTGGGGAACCGTCCACATCACGTAGTACCAGACGCTGAGATAAGGAAAGGTTAAGGGTTACTCCCTATACGCAAGGTTCCTGGAAATGTGAATGTTCTCAGACCAAGTTACACATGACAATACGTCGTCTAGATTGCAATAGCAAAAAGAAAGAAAGCGACAGGCAAAGTGATCATACAGAACCACAGCTACAGCCCGTTTATATTGTAAATCCCACAGGAAAGTCACAAAAGTTGGTTCCGTATGGACAAAGTACTAGTATGAAAATCCAGAATATTGCAAAATCAGAAGAACAGATAAATGATATCAAAGTTTATTGTGATAGTAATATTATCAATTATAATCTGTTATTCTATGTACTTTGTAAATATACAGGTCAGGTATACCAGGATATCGGATACTTACTAAGTGATGGAGCCAGTGTCTAGATTTTCTGCACACATTGCACTGCATATGTTGTAATTCCACATAGAAGTCACATATATGATACAGGTTGAGTATCCCATATCCAAATATTCCAAAATATGGAATATTCTGAAATAGAGAATATTTTCAGTGAGAGTGAGATAGTGAAACCTTTGTTTTCTGATGGCTCAATGTACACGAACTTTGTTTAATATACAAAGTTATTAAACATATTGTATTATAAGACCTTCAGGCTGTGTGTATAAGGTGTATATGAAACATAAATGAATTGTGTGAATGTAGACACATTTTGTTTAATGCAAAAAGTTATTAAAAATATTGGCTAAAATTAACTTCGGGCTGTGTGTATAAGGTGTATATGAAACATAAATGCATTCTGTGCTTAGACTTGGGTCCCATCACCATGATATCTCATTATGGTATGCAATTATTCCAAAATACGGAAAAATCCGATATCCAAAATACTTCTGGTCCCAAGCGTTTTGGATAAGGGAGACTCAACCTGTATAGGAAATATCCTTGTGGTAGGGAAAATGGATGTCTTTGTGATATGCCAGCCGCTGTGTAAATAGATTGTAGCGTAGTTTCTATTTTCCTATCCCCAGGGTCCTTGAGCTGAAAAGACCATGGGGCTGGTAACACCGCCTTCTTAGAGGTAGGGGACAGAAACATCAACAGCTGAGGGTTCTTCCCAATATTTTCTACCCTCTGGTGTGAATGGGAAAGAACATAAATGTTATGATTCCTGTACTCCAGACCAGAGGTGATCTTATGGCAGAGGTCTGAGTACAGGGAAAATATGCTGGTTGTGGGAGCAGGAGAGCCTAGTAACCCCTGGCGCCCTAACTCCGTTGTCTCGCCCGTGTTATCAGAAATCCCCTGCGAGACTATGGTTGCTTGAGCCCATGGCAGCCGCGTTCGAAGGGCGGATTATGTCTGCCCAACCCCGATGCCCCCGCAGGTCTTAATGGGAGACAAGGGGAAATCCGAGACAGGGTGATAACAAGGGGCCCTCTGACTAAGCAACCAGGCCAGGGGTTACAAGCTAACTAACTTAAATCAAAGGTATGTGCGGACTAGCCGCCAGGGAAAAGGACAACCAAAGATCCACTGATCCGTTACTCCTATCCAGCACCGCTGGATACCAGAGTGGATCTGTGGGAGCGGAATCCTCCGCAAAAGCTCCAGAACACAAGTAAACTAAATAATAAACAGTAAGCGGACAAGCCGCAACACACGGCTGCGCCGCGACTCACGAACACCACAAGATGTTAAAGGTGCTCGGTCAGACTCCAGGAACAGATGACAAACTTCCGAGTACAGGATCTCTGAGGACAGGAACAACCGGATAGAGCAGGACTGGAAACTCTCTGTAGCAGACACAGGCAAACAGGAAGCTATCACCGGCGTCTGTAAGAAGTCCTGAGGGTGCCTTTATTCAGGAACCCTCCAATCAAGATCCAGACAGGGTAATCAACTGAAATGCCGTGCAGCTTGCATGCTGCACGGCCAGCACATCAAAAGGTAATCAGGACAGACCCAGCAACGGGGAACGCAGCTGAACGTGGCGTCCCCGTTGCTAAGGTCAGAGCGGCTCTGTGCGCCCGGCGTCTAGCGTTGCCAGGGAGCCGGCGGCTGAACGCGCAAGGCGTCCCTGGTTGCTAGGCGCCGGGCCGCACCGCCGAGCGGACCTCGGCGCCTAACAGTACCCCCCCCCCCTTGAGGAGGGGTCAAGGAACCCCTAAAGCCAGGTTTCTGAGGAAATTCTTGAAAAAATGCCCTTTTGAGCCTTGGGGCATGAAGGTCCTCATCCAGGACCCAAGACCTTTCCTCTGGCCCATAACCTCTCCAATGTACCAAAAAATAAAGCCGACCCCGGGACAACTTGGAATCGAGAACCTTCTCCACCAAGAACTCCTGCTGACCCTGTACATTTACTGGAGATCTCCCCTGAGATATTTTACGAGGAAATCTACTGGACAAAACATATGGTTTAAGCAATGAGCAATGGAAGGTATTTACGATCCGTAAAGTTTTTGGTAAACGTAACCGGAAAGCAACTGGATTGACTTTTTTGATAATGAGAAATGGTCCAATAAATCTAGGACCCAATCTGGCTGAGGTTTGTCGAAGTTTAATGTTGCGAGTCGACAACCACACCCTGTCTCCTACTTTAAAAGTGCACGGCCGCCGGAGCCTGTCAGAAAATTTTTTTTCCCGGAAAGCTGCTTTTCTGAGAGCCAGGTGCACTTTTTTCCAAATAAGTTTAAGATGAGAGGTCAGGGCCAGAGAGGAGACAGAGGAATGTTGAAAAAATGAATTAGCTCTGGGGTGAAAACCAAAAACTGCAAAAAATGGAGACACATTGGTGGAGGAATGACAGGCATTATTATAAGCAAACTCCGCCAATGGAAGAAACTCAGACCAGTCATTTTGGAGTTTGGCCGAGTACAAACGCAAATATTGTTTAAGAGATTGGTTAACTTGCTCAGTCTGTCCATTGGATTGGGGATGATAGCCGGAGGTTAATGATAATTTCATTTTCAACGAAGCACAAAAAGACTTCCAAAATTGTGCAATGAATTGTGGACCCCTGTCAGAGACAATATCAGTGGGTAAGCCATGGAGTCTGAAAACATGGCGGAGGAACAAGACTGCCACTCCCTGGGCAGATGGCAATCGGGGAAGTGCAATGAAATGGGCCATTTTGCTAAAACGGTCCACTACCACCCATATGACTCGGCATCCGGCTGACAGAGGGAGGTCCACCACAAAATCCATGGAGATATGCGACCATGGCCTAAGAGGAACATTCAAGGGCATAAGTTGACCTATAGGCAAAGAACGGGGAACTTTATGCTGTGCACAGACCTGACACGAAAAAACAAACTCTTTAATGTCTTTGGAAAGACCAGGCCACCATACTGAGCGGGAGACTAATTCCAAAGTCTTAGCGATTCCCGGATGCCCGGCAACTTTGCTATCATGAAACTCCGTCAAAACAGTTGCTCTCAAATACTCAGGGACAAAAAGACGACCAGCAGGAGTATTTCCAGGAGCTTGATGTTGAAGCAGCTTTAACTGGGTAAATACATCCTGTGTGAGGCCTGCCTGAATGACTGAAGACGGAAGTATTGGAGTAACAGGACTGTTGTCTTGAACTGGAAGAAAACTGCGTGACAGAGCATCTGCCTTAGTATTTTTGGAACCTGGTCTGAAGGTGATAATGAATTTGAAACGAGTAAAAAATAAAGCCCAACGAGCCTGCCGGGCATTCAGTCGTTTAGCTGATTCAATGTATTGAAGATTTTTGTGATCAGTCAAAACTGAAATGGTATGGGTCGCTCCTTCAAGCCAATGCCTCCACTCCTCAAAAGCCCATTTAATAGCCAGCAATTCCCGGTTACCAACATCGTAGTTGGATTCTGCAGATGAGAATTTCCTGGACATAAAGGCACAAGGATGTAATTAAAGGGAATCAGGATCCTTCTGAGAAAGGACAGCCCCTACTCCAACCTCCGAGGCATCAACCTCAACAATGAAAGGCAATTCTGGGTTGGGATGTCTAAGGACGGGGGCTGAGACAAAGGCTTGTTTCAAGGCCTGAAAAGATAACTCAGCTTCACGTGACCAATTGGTAGGATCTGCTCCCTTCTTAGTCAGTGCCACAATGGGAGCTATTAGGTCAGAGAAAGAGTGAATAAATCTTCTATAGTAGTTCGCAAACCCTAAAAAGCGCTGAATTGCTTTTAAGTTGGTGGGTTGCACCCAACTAAGGATGGCTTGGAGCTTCTTTGGTTCCATACGGAATCCCCGAGGGGAAATAATGTACCCTAAAAAGGATACCTCCGTGACATGAAATTCACACTTCTCCAGCTTGGCATATAGGTGATTTTCACGTAATTTCTTTAGCACCTGACGCACCTGGGTAACATGTTGTTCTACAGAGTCAGAATATATAAAAATATCGTCTAAATAGACTACAACGAACCTTCCAAGAAACTCACGGAGCACATCGTTAATGAGATCCTGGAAGACTGCCGGAGCATTAGACAGGCCGAAAGGCATAACCAGATACTCATAGTGGCCTGACTGAGTACTGAATGCCGTTTTCCACTCATCCCCTGACTTGATTCTGATGAGGTTATATGCTCCTCTCAGGTCAATCTTAGAAAAAATCACAGCCGTACGTAGCTGATCAAAGAGGACAGAGATCAGCGGCAGAGGGTAAGTATTCTTTACTGAGATTTTATTCAAATCTCTAAAGTCTATGCAGGGTCTGAGTGAACCATCCTTCTCTACGAAGAAGAAACCTGCACTTAAAGGGGATTTAGATGGCCTGATAAATCCTTTCCCAAGGCTTTCTTTCACATACTCATTCATGGCCACAGTTTCAGGACCAGACAATGCATATAACCTTCCTTTAGGCAACGTGGCACCAGGAATTAACTCAATGGCACAATCATAAGGCCTATGGGGAGGCAAAATATCCGCATTGCCCTTGGAAAATACATCAATAAAATCCTGGTATTCCCCAGGAATAGGTGCGGGAACGGCGGCAGCTACTCGGATAGGAAGAGTAATACATTCTTTATTACAGATGGTACCCCATTGTAAGATCTCCCCAGACTGCCAATCAATGATGGGATTATGAAAGGCCAGCCAAGGGTGACCCAGAACCACAGGAACTGCTGGACAATGGGTAAGGAAAAACTCAATCTTTTCAGAATGCAGAGCTCCCACCGAGAGCAAAACAGGAGGTGTACATAGAGAAATTACCCCATTGGACAAGGGACTCCCATCTAAACCATGCATGGTGACACACCTACCCAAGGTTAACTGAGGAATACCTAAGGCCTTGGCCCATGTTAAATCCATAAAGTTTCCTGCAGCTCCACTGTCCACAAAAGCAGAGACCGAGGAACAGAGGCTGCCAAAGGAAACTTTAGCAGGAACTAACAGTGAATTATTTGAGGAGATGAGCTGCAGACCAAAGTGAACCCCCTCACAACTCACTTGGTCAGAAAGTTTCCCGACTTGTTCGGACAACTACGGGCAAAATGTCCCTTACCTCCACAGTATAAACAAAAACCAGAATTTTGCCTCCTGGTTCTTTCTTCAGGAGACAATTTGGAGAGACCAATCTGCATAGGCTCCTCCATGTCTACCGGAATGGAAGGAACACAAGGAGTAGACCCGACAGATGCCCCTTTTTCAGCCCTCCGCTCTCTGAGCCGACGATCTATCTTAATAGAGAGCTCCATGAGTTTATCGAGAGTCTCAGGAGCGGGATACTGAAGGAGACTGTCTTTTATAGATTCAGATAAGCCGAGGCGAAACTGACTGCGCAGGGCTGGGTCATTCCATCCGCAGTCGTTCGACCAACGGCGAAACTCCATACAATAATTCTCTGCGGGATTCCTACCCTGTTTAAGAGCACGCAACTGATTCTCCGCGGACGCCTCTCTATCAGGGTCGTCATACAATAGCCCTAAAGATTTTAAAAAGGCGTCTACAGACGATAAGGCCGGATCGTCTGTCTTTAAACCAAAAGCCCAGGTCTGAGGATCCCCCTGAAGCAGAGAAATAATAATTCCAACCCGCTGAGCCTCCGTACCTGAGGAGACTGGTCTTAAACGAAAATAAAGTTTACAAGACTCTTTAAAATTAAAAAACTGTTTTCTATCCCCAGAAAAACGGTCAGGCAGATGCATTTTTGGTTCAGGAATGACCCTCGGGGAAGTCCGTAACAGATCTTCCTGTGACCTCACCCGGAGGGACAGATCCTGAACCATCTGAGTAAGTTCTTGAATCTGACTAACTAGAAGCTGGCCAGGATTTGGACCAACACCGGCGGGATTCATTAGGCCGACAAATTCTCCCAACTGAATAAGTGAAAAAATTAACTCCTGTTAAGTTAAATCTTTTCTTTTGTCTGGCCGGTGATAATGTTATGATTCCTGTACTCCAGACCAGAGGTGATCTTATGGCAGAGGTCTGAGTACAGGGAAAATATGCTGGTTGTGGGAGCAGGAGAGCCTAGTAACCCCTGGCGCCCTAACTCCGTTGTCTCGCCCGTGTTATCAGAAATCCCCTGCGAGACTATGGTTGCTTGAGCCCATGGCAGCCGCGTTCGAAGGGCGGATTATGTCTGCCCAACCCCGATGCCCCCGCAGGTCTTAATGGGAGACAAGGGGAAATCCGAGACAGGGTGATAACAAGGGGCCCTCTGACTAAGCAACCAGGCCAGGGGTTACAAGCTAACTAACTTAAATCAAAGGTATGTGCGGACTAGCCGCCAGGGAAAAGGACAACCAAAGATCCACTGATCCGTTACTCCTATCCAGCACCGCTGGATACCAGAGTGGATCTGTGGGAGCGGAATCCTCCGCAAAAGCTCCAGAACACAAGTAAACTAAATAATAAACAGTAAGCGGACAAGCCGCAACACACGGCTGCGCCGCGACTCACGAACACCACAAGATGTTAAAGGTGCTCGGTCAGACTCCAGGAACAGATGACAAACTTCCGAGTACAGGATCTCTGAGGACAGGAACAACCGGATAGAGCAGGACTGGAAACTCTCTGTAGCAGACACAGGCAAACAGGAAGCTATCACCGGCGTCTGTAAGAAGTCCTGAGGGTGCCTTTATTCAGGAACCCTCCAATCAAGATCCAGACAGGGTAATCAACTGAAATGCCGTGCAGCTTGCATGCTGCACGGCCAGCACATCAAAAGGTAATCAGGACAGACCCAGCAACGGGGAACGCGGCTGAACGTGGCGTCCCCGTTGCTAAGGTCAGAGCGGCTCTGTGCGCCCGGCGTCTAGCGTTGCCAGGGAGCCGGCGGCTGAACGCGCACGGCGTCCCTGGTTGCTAGGCGCCGGGCCGCACCGCCGAGCGGACCCCGGCGCCTAACAATAAAATCTTTCTAGTATCCTGATATCTATTTTCAGGATTTTTCCAGGCTTGTTTAAAAACCTCATCTAATTCTGGAGAATCGGGGAAGGTGATGTTACCTTTTTTCTGCCCAAGAAAAAATGACTAGGTTGAAGCAGCCTCTTCTAAAGGGGCTTTTAGTACATCTCTGATAGCAAGAATTAGGGGTTCAATATCCTCTGCAGGAGTGGAATCTTCTATATCAGGTTCCAATTCCTCCCCCTCTTCCAGAATATCCTCCTCATCTGCTAGAAGAGCACGCAGCCCACACTTAAGTGCCCCTGAACTATGGAGGGAAGGATATCTGTCATCAGCCTTTGCTGCAAGGTCTACAACAGCCTGTTGCAGTTGTAGTGTTGTTTGCTTATTAGCATCAAGCTGGGATGACATGTCAACCATCATAGTCTTAATGGCACGAGCCAAGAAGGCTCCTGACTCTCCCCCCTAGTCTCCACACTGACCTGAGAAGACTGACTGCAATGGTCACACAATAGGGACCCAGTGGTAGAAGGGGAGAATCTGGTATTACAAACTTTGCATACAGCGTGTTTAACCATATTGATAGAGAACAACACTCACACACAAAACTCACAGACAAGTATAACCAGCATGCCTCACTGCGTGTGCGATGGAGACTCAGAGTGAGAGAAGAACAGCACGCCCCCCCCCCCCCGCTTGTAGTAACAACTGCTAGCTGAAATATATCTATATACCAGTAATCCGGATTGTGTGTCTTTTTAAAGACACTATATTGTGTGCAATAGCGGCTCTCCCCCTGCTAGTACACCCCTGTACCAGTTTACAGTGTCTCCCGGATCCCTGGAGGAGCTGTGTGTCCTTGAAGCTGCTGTTATGCAGAGGAAGGCGCCAAAATGCCTCTGGTACCGCTCTGAACATTCGCCCCCTATAATGGTGGCAAAGCCGCTGACAATGTTTATACTGGCCAAGTCTCCCACAGTATGCAAACCTCACAGATTAGCTAGTTTGTACAATCGCTGCCAGTTTTGTGCAGGGGGCTGAAGCGGGTAACCCCATGGAGGGTCCTGTTCGCCGCCATGTTGTTCACCACTTTTGTTATCTTCAGGCAGCGTTAGAGTTGTGCGGCGTGCTGACTCTCAGGGCGGTGGCTGTGCTGAGGGGAAGTGGCTCTGACACCTTACAGAGGCAGGTAACCGTCCCCCGTAACTCCCACGGTGCAGATATACTGTTGCCCAGACAGTATACCTAAAATAACAAGGCTTAAAACAAAACTGAAGAAAATTTCTCCATAGAAAAGTAAAAAACATAAAGGACATGTACTCAGCACAAAAAATAACCACAGGTGTAAAAAGATGGAAAAAGGGGGTGTTGGGTGTTCCGGACTGCCCACTCACCAACCACCTAGCCAAGTACATGTTCTCTATGGAGGTCATTCCGAGTTGTTCGCTCGCAAGGCGATTTTAGCAGAGTTGCTCACGCTAAGCCGCCGCCTACTGGGAGTGAATCTAAGCATTTTAAAATTGCGAACGATGTATTCGCAATATTGCGATTACAAACTTCTTAGCAGTTTCAGAGTAGCTCCACACTTACTCGGCATCTGCGATCAGTTCAGTGCTTGTCGTTCCTGGTTTGACGTCACAAACACTCCCAGCGTTTGCCCATACACTCCCCCGTTTCTCCAGCCACTCCTGCGTTTTTTCCGGAAACGGTAGCGTTTTTTCCCACACGCCCATAAAACGGCCAGTTTCCGCCCAGAAACACCCATTTCCTGTCAATCACACTACGAGCGCCTGAGCGAAGAAAAAGCCGTGAGTAAAAATCCTAACTTCATAGCAAATTTACTTGGCGCAGTCGCACTGCGGACATTGCGCATACGCACTAAGCAGAAAATCGCTGCGATGCGATGAAATTTACCGAGCGAACGACTCGGAATGAGGGCCTATGTTTTTTAACTTTTCCATGGATGTTTTTTTACTTTGTGCTGATTTTTAATAAACTGTAACCCCCTTTTCTATGGACTTGGAATCTGGTATTTGGTTCTTTTTCCTGTCTCTGGTATAAAGAAACCTTGAAGTGAGTGTAACAGCTTAAATACGCACATCCTTATTGAAAAACAATCACTAGCTGATTTCAGTTGAAAGATACCTTTATGTGTTTTCATCTACACTGATAGTCTGAGTTTGGGTACGCACATGTATATACCCACAACTACATCATTTGGGATTTTTCACTCCTAAACTAGGATATATCCATTCAAGAGTGGGTTCCACATAAATATACCATTATGTTTATTTACCATTTCCACTGAGTGAGTACGATACGCCATCTAGAAACTCCTGATTCACTTCATTCAACACATTTTTTGGAGTCACATCAATCTCTATTGTGGACGTATTACACCATGATGTGTTTTTGTTCTGTTTTATGTTTCCTTTGAGCGTTGATGATCTTACCCAAGATTGAAATCTAGCACAAAGAAGGAACATCTTCATCTCACCTACATTGCTTCCGTCTTATAAGAGGGAAGTATTCTTCATTCAGAGCGCTTGTGACTTATCTGTATCCACTATTTTTGTGAATTTCGCTGTGGTATTATGACCTCATAAAAATCACTTTGGAGCAAGAGCCAAGGATAAGGTCACAGTGTAGTCTGGATCCTTATTCTCCCACTCTTGTGGAAGAGGAGGCATCGGAGAGTCTGGATCTGGTAAGTACACACACATTTGTATTGTACACACACATTTTTACATGGAGTTCATTTTTCTTTTATATTGCAGGATATTACACCGGAGCTTGGAAGTACAGCCTTCCATGAGCGAGACAACTAAAGTGGATGACCCAACCCCACAGCCATCACCCCCGAAACAGCAGTGGTCATCTAGAAACCCACTTCTGCCCCGCCCAGCTCACAACAGTTTTTTTACTCACACCGAGGAAGTTAATAGGCCCCCGGACTTGGAGCAAACTTTTGGCAATTATATCGCAGCGGAGATGCGACTGATGAATGAGGATCAAAAGAAGATCTTCAAGCATCTGGTTCTTGACGCTACCTCACGTGCAAATAAAGAATCTCTTAATGAGGCGTGTGAGATAACACCACCTGCCAGGCGCTGTCTCCCAAGTGTGCCCCCACCCACATCACCAACCCATGCATTATGTGCTGGGAAACCCTCAACAGATGAGCTGTTTTCTGCTGGGACCCATACAGCCACCCCCTCCTCCCATTCCAGCACGTCGTTTAGTGGTATGTACTTAGACATGCTGAGTACAGTCCTCTGTACTGGACGATCCTCATTTTTTAAATTTATAATTACATTTTTTTCAAACTTTTTTTAGTGGTTTGAAAAATTGTTGTTGCCCTTACCCTAGTCTCTTGCTCCAAGTGACCTGTATTGAGGTCATTAGAACCACAGCGTTGGTTTCTTGACCTCATTGTCCCGGACTTCTGATCATTGTGATCTATACACTTCTTGTGTTCCTTCTAAAAGCACTGTTCAGAAATCTGCACTTTATCTTCTCACCCCAATGTATGGAGGCAGCGCTGATATTCTGTGGGATACGCCTGGTTCCTCTACTGGTTACTGGTGGCATAGTCCTTGCTAAAAAGACACTTGTTCTCCTGATAGAGTCAATGAGTCCAGACCAGAATTGGTGATTTTCTTCTATTATTTATATATAAAGTTTTTTTTATTTTTAAATTGCATTGTTTTTCTTGTTCAATTAATGCTGTCACGATCCGGGTAATTTATCACCATTTCTTACCTTCCAAGTGTCTCCTGATACTGGCCCAGCGTGCCAAGCCTGGATTCCACCTGTGCTGTCTGCGTGCAGCATGCTGTGTAACATGGCCTCAGTCTCTCACATGCTAAACTTCAAACAGACTTTCCCTCCAGATTCAAACATGGGCGCAGCCATGTTTGGATTCATCACATGTTGCTTTACAGCCTATCAGCTGGGGACTCTGCCTGATTACCCAGCAGCTGCACTCTGGACTCTGCCTGATTACCCAGCCAATACCTGCTTCCCAGCTGGTATAAATATCCTGCATCAAGGCTGCCTAATCATCAGTGCTTTGGTTGTCTAACCTGTACACATCTCTCCTGCTTGTGGATTCTTCTGCTTGTATCTCCAGGTATTCCAGCTTCTGTAATCCAGCTCCGCTAATACCCCTTTCACACCAAAAATCCAGGGGTCTTACCCGGGAATACAGTCCCGGGATCATGCAGTGACATTCCTAGGTAAGACCCCTTGCATACCGCAGTCAGCAGCTCGGTATATTGCTGGGTTGCTGACATTAGCGGTCACGCAGTGCGGGTGGCGCAAGAGATCACATGATCTCCAAGCACTGCCTGCTACATAGAGAGTGAACCGGAGCTGGGGCACATTGACCCGGCTCCCGTTCACACTGACCAGGTTCCCGGGAAGATCCCGGGACCAACCCTGGTCGATTGCAGGGTTGAAATGCCGGGGCATGAGTCCCGGGATTTTGTCCCTGTACCATTTCACACTGAGACATTTCCCGAGTTGGTGCACGTTCATGTGCATTAACCCGGGAAATTTTGGTCTGTGTGAAAGGGGTATAAGAGACCCGCACCTGTTTCCATCCTGCGGTGTAGCCTGTCTTCTGCAGTGTTCCAGCATTGCTCCTGATCACTCTCCACAGACACCGGCTTTCTGCTTCCAGTGTTGGTCCTGCTTCACTTTGCTTCCAGCCTCCAGCAGTGCCCTGGAATCGTTGACAACTTCACCTTTCTGCAGCACCGCTCTCCATACTCCACAGTGTACTTACCACGGCCCACCAGCTTTCCAGAGTGCTCCTGAGTCGCTGGTATTCTGCTATGCGGTGCTCCACAGTATCTTCAGTATTCTTCAACTCCAGCAGTATTCCTATATCACCTGCATCAGTGACCATCCTACCATTTAACCACAGCGTCCATCGATGCTCACCATCAAACTCTATATCTACAGTGGTGAGTTCTGCACACCTTTTCATTCATACCGGTTCCATCCAGCACTCTCTGCAAATTACCAAGTACCATCTACTCCTGTGCATCTCTGTTGCTCCAGCCTCTGTGCACCATCTGCTGGGCAGTACCAGTTCATACCTCTCCTCAGCGGTTAGCTGTGGCATACGGACTTACCATCTCCAGTTCTAGCAAGGACTCTGTAATATCTGTTCTGCAAGCCACAGCACTAATTACCCTGCACTTCTGGGAACTGACCTGTAACTTACCATTGTACATCTCCTGTGATGTTTTGCATATCAAAGGTGTCTTTAAGCTGTGTTCAATAAAACTGATTTTGTCGTGGTCACGCCTTCAGGAAATGGGCAATAGTACTCCTGTATGTCAAAGAACTCGATACTACCTCCCCGGTTCACTTACACATCAGCACCTACATCTGAGGCTTCCCCAGGTCAGCCTCAGCCCTCAGTAGTGACAAATGGTTGTTAATGTAAATGTCATTTTGTGTAACATATTTTTGTAAAAATCAGAGGGTCAGCGAGACGTTATGGAGCCAATGTATCATTAACTATTTGCTGCTAATTCCCCCCAAAATACGGACCCCCCAAATGTAAGTAGAAGGGACTGCAGCAGGTATCTCCCATACCTTCATACATGGACATTTCCCGGCGAGGGTCAGGTAAGTTTTTTTTTTTAAATAAGACAACCCTAATTCCCCTACAAGTAAAAAAAAACCCCAGAACATTTGAATAGACATAAATTATTTAAAACCAACAAATGATAAAACTGTTTAATTACACAGAGACCCCCTTCCCCCCGTAAAATCATCCAACTATTCAAATGCGCTGTCAACATCGGACATAGCCAAAATTGCACCGGAAATCTTTTGATTTTAAATGACTTTATTTCATATCTTTAATACACAGATTTATGTCTATATTTTAAACTTAAAAAATACTTTACTCTGCACAACAGCCTGTGGGGGTCATTCAGACCCATCCGCAATAGCGTCCCGCAGCAGTTTACCCGGTGGTGGCAAAATGCACAAGCACAGCGGCCACGCAGACACACTCATTGTGGCCGCATCCCTGAGGTGTGAACGCAGGGGGGCCGGGACCATTTTCTGGGGGGCTGTGTGATGTCACATCTGCATTCATTTCTGATTAACCCCCTATAAGCTTCCAGAGTGCACCTCATATCTCATCTTTTCCAAGTTACAACAAATGATATGAGATCGGTAGCAGCACTACTTTCAGGATTATTACACAGAACACACATAAAGGCTGACACAGCAAATAACAGTAACACATACAAGGGATTAATTAGAAATAAGGAAGCATAATCATCTTTAAGTCTAATTATCAACTGATTCTGTGCGGAACACATACACCTCTTTACTGCCTCCAGCAGCCCCTGGTAGCTACCACTACTACCCCCTGCCCTGTCTCCCTCCTCAGCGCTGGTTGGGGACAATATTACCCACTTAGACACTGCCTCCAGCAGCCCCCGCTACTGCACTACTGCCACCCACCCTGTCTCCCCTGACATCTAAGCACTGCTTGGGAATTTATGGTACTGCTAACAGTCCTTCATCAACAGATGGAAGAAACCCGGGCAGTAAGGAAGGAGAAGCTGCTTCTGGTACCATGGTCATGCAAGGCTGGGAGAGTCTGTGAGATTATTTAAGAGGGTCTAATTCAGTAAGGATTGCAGATGCTGCTAATTAGCAGAATTAGCAATCCTTTTCCTAGCGTGCTGGGGGGCGCCCATCGCAGCGCAAGGCCACCCAGCATGCTGAGCGCCGCCTCCCCCTTGAAGCAGAAAATGCGATTGCCTCACAATTACTGCTTCATCGTAGAAGTTAGTGAAGCCTCCTGATGCTGCAGCTTAGCTGCACCCGCAGGAGGCCCGCCGCATTCTTCTCGATCATGTCAGCTGCACGTGATGTCACAGCCACCGTGATCATGCCCATTTGTCCGCCTCTGCCCTCCATTCGCGCTACACTGCCTCCTCCCTGGAAATGGAGCATTGCCCGCTCACCCCACGTGACTGCCTCTGCCTGACAGGCAATCACATTTTCTGTGGCCCCTCCACAGAAAATGTGGGAGCATGCACAGGATGGGCGCAGTGGATACACCTGCAACTTTTTCTGAATAATTCTAGTTCTATCACACATTGCGATCCAACCTGATTAGCCCCCGAGTCACCATCATACAGGCAGCCGGTGGAGGGAGTAGAGAATGGGTGTTATGTGGCAGGAACGGGCTGGTTAGGTGACAGCCTGGCTGTTA
This sequence comes from Pseudophryne corroboree, assembly GCF_028390025.1. Taxonomy (NCBI): domain Eukaryota; kingdom Metazoa; phylum Chordata; class Amphibia; order Anura; family Myobatrachidae; genus Pseudophryne; species Pseudophryne corroboree. The sequence continues at coordinate 2,974,194 of NW_026967494.1, forward strand.
CACTCTGTACAAGCGGTAGTCTATAGGGTCATTCCAAGTTGATCAGAGCTGGGCTAAATTTAGCACAACTACGATCATCTTCCCTGACATGCGGGGGAAACGCCCCGCTCAGGGCTAGTCCGCCCTGCAGGTCAGTGCCGCCCCCCCATCCCGCACAAATACAAAAGCATCGTACAGCGGCAATGCTTTTGTACTTCTGGAGTAACTCCCAGCCAGTGCAGCTCCTGTGGCTGGCTGGCAGTTGTTCTTCACTGCCGCCATGGCCCGCCCCCCCAACGGTCCAGCCACGCCTGCATTGGCCAGAACGCGACCAACCCCCTCCCTCTGTCTAAGAGGCGATCGCTAGGCAACGATGACTGGCATGCGCCGGTGCAGTTCTGACCCGATCGCTGCGACAAACTGCAGTGAACGATCAGGTCGGAATGACCCCCAAAGTGTGATAATACAAGTGCATGTATGACTGTAGGTAGATCTTCTGAGGGAAATAAGTGCTGGAGTTTGGCTATGTTCCTCAGATGAGGATCTGATTGTAGCTGATACCTGATGTCTAAGTGTCACTCCACCATCCAGGACATCAAGATTCCGCACATGGGCCCTCATTCCGAGTTGTTCACTCGCTAGCTGCTTTTAGCAGCATTGCACACGCTAGGCCGCCGCCCTCTGGGAGTGTATCTTAGCGGGTCTGGGACTGAGGGTCGACAGCACAAAGGTCGACACACTTTAGGTCGACGCCAATTGGTCGACACACCTGAGGTCGACATGGAGAAAAGTCGACAGGAACAAGGTCGACATGAGTTTTTTAGGTGTTGTTTTCTTCGTAGAGTGACCGGGAACCCCAATTAGTGCACCGCGTCCCCTCGCATGGCTCGCTTCGCTCGCCATGCTTCGGGCATGGTGCCTTCGCTTCGCTCGGCACACTTTACCGTTCCAATCGTAGTCCACGTGGATCGTTAAGTATGAAAAGGTTCAAAAAAAGAAAAAAATCGTGAAAAACTCATGTCGACCTTTTGTCCATGTCGACCTTTGTGTTGTCGACCTGGAGTCCGGATACCATCTTAGCTTAGCAGAATTGCGAACATAAGATTAGCAGAATTGCTACTAAATAATTCTTTGCAGTTTCTGAGTAGCTGCGGACCTACTCACGAATTGCGATCAGCTCAGTCTGTTTAGTTCCTGGTTTGATGTCACAAACACGCCCTGCGTTCGGCCCGCGTTTTCCCTGAAACGCCTGCGTTTTTTTTGCAAACGCCTGTAAAACGCAGACTTACCACCCAGAAACTCCCCTTTCCTGTCAATCATTTACCGAACACCAGTGCGACTGAAAAGCGCCGCAGAAGCCACAGCAAAACTGCTAAGTTTTGTGTTAAATAACTAAGCGCATGCGCCCTGCGTGCCTTCCACATGCGCAATTTGCAACTAATTGCAGCATAGCGAAAATCGGCAACGAACGAACTCGGAATGACTCCCATTATCAGCATTTTGTAACTCTGAACCCCCAAGCGCAAGCCTGGTTGGTTCACAAAGTTGAGCTGTAGCCCTGCCCTTTGTTGGTGAGCTTCTATCATAAGGACCTGTTTCACCAGGACTGAGTCACAGCCAACTGGCATCACCCACCATACCTGGAGCTCAGCTAGACATTTAGGATTGGTACTGGGTTCTCAGTACCCGGAGCAAAAGACAGATCTGCATAGCAGTGGTAGATGAGGGCATGACATCTGATTATTTCACCCTGCGGTAGCATGTATTATTGCAAAAAGCATAGGAGATAGGATAAGAACCTTGAAGAACAACGCATGGCAATAAGTATACTCCAGAGGATTAAAATGGCTTCTCACCTGACTGACTTCTCTGATGTGTAACAAGTTGTGATTTCCATTTAAAACATTTCCCACACTCAGAGCAAGTAATTGGATTCTCACCCGTGTAACTTCTGTTATGACTAATAAGATCTGATTTGTGTGCAAAACATTTCCCACATTCAGGGCATGGAAATGGATTCTCACCTGTGTGACTTCTCTGATGTATAACAAGTTGTGATTTCCGTGTAAAACATTTCCCACACTCAGATCAAGAAAGAGGCTTCTCACCTGTGTGACTACTCTGATGTTTAACAAGATCTGATTTTTGTGCAAAACATTTCCCACACTCAGAACATGGAAATGGCTTCTCACCTGTGTGACTTTGCTGATGTCTAACAAGAGATGATTTGTGTGCAAAACATTTCCCACACTCACAGCATGGAAATGGATTCTCACCTGTGTGACTTCTCTGATGTTTAACAAGATTTGATTTCTGTGTAAAACATTTCCCACACTCAGAGCAAGAAAATGGCTTCTCACCTGTGTGACTTCTCTGATGTTTAACAAGATTTGATTTGCGTACAAAACATTTCCCACACTCAGAACATGGAAATGGCTTCTCACCTGTGTGACTTCTGTGATGTATAACAAGAGCTGATTTGTGTTGAAAACATTTCCCACACTCACAGCATGGAAATGGACTCTCACCTGTGTGACTTTGCTGATGTGTAACAAGATGTGATTTCTGTGTAAAACATTTTCCACACTCAAAGCAAGAAAATGGCTTCTCACCTGTGTGACTTCTCTGATGTATAACAAGATTTGATTTGTGTGCAAAACATTTCCCACACTCAGAACATGGAAATGGCTTCTCACCTGTGTGACTTCTGTGATGTATAACAAGAGCTGATTTGTGTTGAAAACATTTCCCACACTCACAGCATGGAAATGGATTCTCACCTGTGTGACTTTGCTGATGTCTAACAAGATGTGATTTCTGTGTAAAACATTTTCCACACTCAGAGCAAGAAAATGGCTTTGCACCTGTGTGACTTCTCTGATGTTTAACAATATCTGATTTGTGTGCAAAATATTTCCCACACTCAGAACATGGAAATGGCTTCTCACCTGTGTGACTTCTCTGATGTATAACAAGTTGTGATTTCCATGTAAAACATTTCCCACACTCAGAGCAAGTAATTGGATTCTCACCTGTGTGACTTCTGTTATGATTAATAAGATCTGATTTTTGTGCAAAACATTTCCCACACTCAGAGGAAGAAAATGGCTTTCCACCTGTGTGACTTCTCCGATGTTTAACAAGATGTGATTTTTGTGCAAAAAAAATTCCACACTCAGAACATGGAAATGGCCTCTCACCTGTGTGACTTCTGTTATGACTAACAAGATCTGATTTCTGTGCAAAACATTTCCCACACTCAGAACATGGAAATTGTTTCTCACCTCTGTGACTTCTCTGATGTGTAACAAGAGCTGATTTGTATGTAAAACATTTCCCACACTCAGAACATGGAAATGGCCTCTCCCCTGCCTTAGCTGGCTGATGGGTAATACGTTTTGTGTTCTGTGTAAAACATTTGGCATCTATAGAACACGGAAACACTGTATCTACTCTCAGAGCTGTAACAGATGCACCAATATCAGAGTGATCAGGAGAACATTTCCCAGGATCAGAGGGATCAGCTGACAAAGCTGGATGTATAATTGGGGTAATGGGGTTAGCTCCTGGAGAATCCTGTCTACTGTCATTATCTTTTATGTCACAATCCGGGGATAACATTAGATGTCCTTCTGAGATATTCCTGCTTGTGTGTCCATCTGCTGGAAATAAAATACATTATGGAAATGTGACATTTTCTGTAACAATATTAATCTTGTAAAGAATAGGAGAAGACGACTCTCTGAGACACTTAATTGTAAATGTGTGTGTATAATAAAACAACTTTTAATGAAAGCTTTATAATATTGTGTCTCAGACTATCATTGTGTCCACCCTCCTGAGAACACTCACAATAACAAATGTAATATTATAAGACTTAGATATATCTCTCTCTTGTACTGGTAACTAACCATGAAGTATAAATGGAGATGTAGTCACTCACAGAGTCCTATGTCAGCACCAATGTAAAACAATGGATGGGGAACATATCGTATGAATTGGAGATTCTAGATGAACAATAACATCAGTCATATGAGCTGATGGATCAGAGAAATGTCTCCTAACGTTACTCCTGGAAGCATTGGTAAGGTAGCATTCCTTTATGTGTGTGCTCATACGCTGGTAAGCCTGTACATGTGTTACTCACCCTTATATAAGGTATATTGCTACAGCAGAGTAGGTGTGGAACAAGGTATTTTACATGCAATACACCATATGATACCCTGCAATCATCATCTGCTAGGTTATAATCTACTGTTACACCCCCATCATCAGTGTTTTACCTCTATTCTCTCACTAGTAATAAGGATGATGGTGGTCATTCCGAGTTGTTCGCTCTGTATTTTTCTTCGCAGCGATTTTACGCTTATTGTGCATGCGCAATGTTCGCACTGCGACTGCGCCAAGTAAATTTGCTATGCAGTTAGGTATTTTACTCACGGCTTTTTCATCGTTCTGGTGATCGTAATGTGATTGACAGGAAGTGGGTGTTACTGGGCGGAAACTGGTCGTTTTATGGGTGTGTGTGAAAAAACGCTACCGTTCTGGGAAAAACGCAGGAGTGGCTGGAGAAACGGAGGAGTGTCTGGGCGAACGCTGGGTGTGTTTGTGACGTCAAACCAGGAACGACAAGCACTGAACTGATCGCAGATGCCGAGTAAGTCTGGAGCTACTCAGAAACTGCTAAGAAAGGTCTAATCGTAATATTGCGAATCAGTCGGTCACAATTTTAAGAAGCTAAGATTCACTCCCAGTAGGCAGCTTGCGAGCGAACAACTCGGAATGAGGGCCGATGTGTGTACGGTAAGTATGATACAGAGAATTAAATATCAGAATCTATACAGCTGCCGCCATACTTCTGCTTCTCATACGTGTGCTACTGGCAGCAGTGAACATCTGAGTGAGAGTGAAGGGAAGACAGCAGAGAAAGAGATTGGATCTGCCTTTGCAGTGCTGTACCACACTTGTCACCCCTGTTAGTATATAAAAATAAGATTTTAAGCCTACCGGTAAATCTTTTTCTCCTTGTTCGTAGAGGATGCTGGGGACTCCGTAAGGACCATGGGGTATAGATGGGCTCCGCAGGAGGTATGGGCACTCTAAAGAACTTTTAGTATGGGTGTGCACTGGCTCCTCCCTCTATGCCCCTCCTCCAGACCTCAGTTAGAGAAACTGCCCAGAGGAGATGGACAATATGAGGAAAGGATTTTGTTAATCTAAGGGCAAGATTCATACCAGCCCACACCAAACACACCGTATAACCTGGAATATACGCAACCAGTTAACAGTATGAACAAAAACAGCATCAAAGACCAATTCCATAACATAACCCTTATGTAAGCAACAACTATATACAAGCCTTGCAGATTTAGTCCACACTGGGACGAGTACCCAGCATCCTCTACGGACTAGGAGAAAAATATTTATTGGTAGGTTTAAAATCTTATTTTCTCATACGTCCTAAAGGATGCTGGGGACTCCATAAGGACCATGGGGTTTATACCAAAGCTCCCAAAAGGGCGGGAGAGTGCGGATGACTCTGCAGCACCGATTGAGCAAACGCGAGGTCCTCGTCAGCCAGGGTATCAAACTTGTAGAATTTAGCAAAAGTGTTTGAACCCGACCAAGTAGCTGCTCGGCACAACTGTAATGCCGAGACGCCTCAGGCAGCCGCCCAAGAAGAGCCCACCTTCCTAGTGGAATGGGCCTCTACCGAATTTGGTAACGGCAATCCCGCCAAAGGAATCTATTTCTCCGTCGTTCACATCCGGAACGAAGACTGCTAATAGAGCGTTTACCAGTCTTTCCACCCAGCTGAAAACTTTTTCGGCTTCTGCCATTGCCGCTTTGCTCCTTGTTCCGCCCTAGCGGCTTACTTACACCACTGCTGTCAAGTCATCCGACAGAATTAACACGGGCAGATCACAAAGCATATGTTCATTGAAAGTAGCTCTTAATTCAAGAAAGCTTATTGCAGACAAACTTCCCAGCTTTACCTTTTCCTCTGGAAATACTTCCCTTGCAAGGACTGCTCCCCAGTCTCGGAGATCTGCATACATGGACACCAGGATCTCATCCTGGATTCCGAACCTTCGTCCCTCTGCCAAAGTCGAAAAATATCATGATTCACATGCCTTGTACTAACCCCTCATGCACATGCCCGCTGCTCGTACACTCAGTCTGACGTGCGTGCATATATCCGCAATTTGCGTAAGATCGCTCCGGCGATCACGCGCCTGGTATGCGCATTTACGGTAGAGTTTGTGAGCGTGTAGCGGGCGACTCGATCGTAGCATATTTAACCCAAATAGTGTATATTGTAGATAATATTCCCCTAGACCATGTCAGCGAGTATGTTTAGTTTAAACTGTTCCTGGACAGAGAGATTCCTCTTTGCATGATAGGAAGGGTCAGATAAAGGTTGAAAGGTGGTGTCTAGTATCCAGCTGTAGGGTATTTTAAGGGTAACATTCTGATGTTAGTTAGGAAAAGATCGCTCGCTCCTGCGTATAGTTATGTACAAAAGTAGATTATGGATATTAATTGTAGTTGCTGTTCATTATCCATGCGGCGGGAATCCTGAGGATACCTCCCACTAGAGCAGTTGGGGAAAGACACAGCCCACCTGTTCAAATCCACCTATGACCTTTGCTATAATGTGGAGACATTCCTGTGTCCAATGAACAATGAGATTATAGGGACCATTGTATTGTGAAAGTACGTTATGTATATAAAGACCACCATTGCCTGGCCAGACACTCACTCTCTCTGAAGGCTTTCTCCCTGAATGCTGAGGGTTGGATCCAGGACGCGCTTGCGAATCATCCCCCCGTATGTATTATTCTCTGTAGCCATTTTGTTATCCATTTTGATTGCCATTTATGTTCTCATTTGTTCACTCTTGTTTGCGATTGTTCGCTATTTCTCTGTTATTGTGTTAGATTTTGATGTTAGTTTGTAGTGTATAACTTGTATTGTGTTTTTTCCCTTTTCTCTAAACCATCCACGGCAGTGTTAGAGCTACTGTGATTTTTAAATCCAAATCAGGTCTTGTGTTTTCACTCCTACGCAAAGGGCTCTCTTAGCATCTTAATCGCTCATACAGTATACACATTGTTAAAGGTTTTAAGCGTTACATCATTACAGTATTTGGCTATTAAGGTTTAGAGCATAAGCATATTCTTACTGTGGTTTTAATAATAAGGTTTAAAGGTTATCAACTGTGTGTGCGCTCGCTGTGGATATTCATTAAAAACTCAGCGCAGCATGTGTACGCCAAGTGCGTACCACGTACGGTACTTCGTACGCAAACAGCGTGCAAAGTGCGTAGCACGTGCACGTGGTCTAACGGCCATAGCGGCTCAAAGGTAATAGTATATAGCTTAATATTTAAAGGTGATATTTGACATTATCAATTGGGGGCAATCGTCCGGGCCTCCTCATATCCACAGCCTAGCAGGACAAGGCAGACTTTTATCTATCAGCAAAGGGTGGGAAGGTAGTATCCCGTTATCCGTTTTGTGGTCGGGGATACATTGATGCTGATTAGATAAGCGTCTGTTCCGCTTGGTTTGAAGGGATGCTGGTGGGATCCGGAAGGTAAGAACGCAAAGCTATTTTTAAAGTCTGTGAATTTCTGAATACAAGCATACACCTGTATTCTGCATATCTGATTATATTGTTGCAAAACAAGGTTCAAATGAGTCATATTGTGTTTGATTCAGATTGGATTGCTTACCTGTTTAAGTAAATTTAAAAGTATATTTAAAAGTTGCTGCAAAAGCCTTGATATAGTGTTGTTGTTTTTTTAACTCAGGCCTAAAAATAACTTCAGGGGCTTGCATGGTGATTTTTTTGTGACAAAGGAAGCCACATGGTCTGTCCTCCATTTTGTGAAACCCTCATGGATGTGGAAGGGGGAGGAGCAGCGGCCATTTTGGGAAGGTCGTTTTTTTTCTAAATGGCTGATTTTCAGTCTGCTCAGGAATAATCAGCCGTCCTTGGTCAAAAAGAAATCACCATTTATGAGTTACCAATGCATTTATTTAACCCATGCCATAGTCAATTACAAATAGATTCAGATGGGGCTTAATAAAAGTTAATAGTAAGATGAATATTTGATGTAAGAACCACATACAGATAAACAAAGTTTTTTTTTCACTTTACCTCTAGGATTCAGTTAAACTCTGCTTGTTGTAAAATAGCCATTGAAATGCAAATTAACCTGTGTGGCTGCTTTTTCCTGGCAGTGAAAAACCACCTTCACAGACAGTCAAAAGCACATTCATATGCAAATTAGAAGCACTTAATGAGTAAATGAGTCTCAGGAGACCAGTGAATGGTACATAGATATAATATTATAATTATGTGTATGTGTTTATATCAATGTATGTTCTGCAAGATAGCTATCCAATATGAATCATACTATTGGAAGCATTGATTAGTAGATTAATTTAGACCTGTATTTTGTGTATTCTGCATATCTACTCGCTTGTTGCCATTAGCATTGATTATTAGATACATTTTGACCCGTGCTGAGAAATTTGTTGCTATTTAGTTAAAAATATAAAGTAATCTTTAAGGGAGTACATGTAAAACACACACGCAGCCTGGCCCAGTTATAAAGGTTTATACAGGAGATACTGTGTGGTGTGGGTAAGCGATTATAGTTCAATATCGTTTACATTTATAGAAGCATGTTATTTGTATTGCTGCGGACGTATCCGGCCTGTGTACACGTGTCTCGGGCAACGTGCGAGACTGCGTACGCAACGCAAAGGCCTACACACGTGGCATATTTTACGCAACGTGCATACAGATACGCCCACAAAATACAAATCACACAATAGCATTGTTTTAGTTTAGGCGATACGGTAGCACATAATTTGTTCAGTTTCCAATATTTAGTTTAAATACCTTACTGTACTGTAGTACCTCTGGGGAGAGCTATCAGTTAACAGGAAATTATTTTTCTGATCAGAAAACTATAGAATGATAGTGTGGGCTGAAAAAGGTATGAGTGTATTGAATCCCACTTGGTGGTCTTGGTGAAACTTGGTGAAGCACGGTCTAGGTGAAAACGTGCGAGCACGGTTTTGGTGAACACGTGCGACGGAGTGTGATAAAAGTTATCGTGGTATTACGCTCCGGCTGTTGTGGAGCACAGTAGGGAGACTCCAATGATCCTACCATTTATAGACAACAAGTGTCTATAAGTGGTACGATTGGACCGCACGGTTGTAGGTGTAAACCCGTGACGCAACGTGATATGAGGTTGCATATTCATGCGTAAATTGCCCTCATACGTGTTGTAGGGAGCACATGCAAGCGTGATTTGTGTAAAATAAAGGTAGGGAATTTTCGCTGGTCTCTCAGGAAAATCCCTAGAGGTAGGTCCTGCAACGACTACACGAGTCTGCTAGAAGGCGGACCGGGGATACTCGGAGCAGAAGAAGCTGGTGGAAGAGCTTGGAGAACTTCCACCATAGACTACTGTGTTTGGTGCATTTTAGGAAGTTTTTCTGTGTTTAAAAGGTCCACAATGGAAGCCAAGTGTACAACACAGGGACGTTACTCGCCAGGGTTCAGGCAGAGAATTTCAGACCCAGGGGGTCAGCTCGGTGAGTAATGTGGGGGAAGTATGGTCCCCACACTGAGACCTTTTGTGATGAATGGACACGAATGACTGTGGGGGATAAAGCACCATTTCCTGGGATAGGTAGTTTTAACTCAGAGGTATTGCATAATCTAAGGTTTAGGATCTGTCTCATAAAGTCCCAAAAACAAAGGGTCAGACACACAAACTGTTTACATTTATGGCAACGAGAGAGTGATATACAGAGGGAATTAGCTTACACAGCTGGTTCCAACCCTAGCAGGAAACTGATGGCAACTGGAGAAACAATGGCTACAGAGAATGACATACTGGCATATGATGATAATAGTGCACTTAATAAATGTATTAATGACAATAAAAGTAAACGTAATAAATGTGTTAATGACGATAGGAGTAAAACTGATAAATGTACAAATTCTAACCCGTGCAAGTTGCACCCCATGTTAAACTTCCCTCAGAATTACAAGCAAGAAAGTGAGCCCAGCACGATGTCTGCACTTTCTCCAGCAGCCACCATACAAAACACCCAGGTGGGCACAGCCCAATCGGTAAAGGCAGTAGTAAAGCCCCCTAACGGAGGGTCAGGTGAGGTCGTGTCCACAGATAAGTACGGTATTGTATATTATGCACAGACAATTGCACCTCACATTGTAGAATCAACCCAGAGTGATGTGATTGAACTTAATCCTGTCAGGGTGATCGCAGTCCCAAATGGAAAGACTGACGCTCAGGGAGTCACTCCCGTCAGGAACATTGCAATGGATTGCCCCTGGTCCCGGACAGAATTAAGGACAATTACTTCTGAATTTCCTGATCCCAGGAAAGATCCAGCCGCATGCCAAAGGTTTATTAAAGAACTAGGTAACGCCGCCGAACCCCATAATAAAGATTGGCGGACATTGCTAAGGGTATGTCTACCCTCCAATATTGACCCTGCAAAATTCATCACTGATTGTAAGTTAGACGCAGAAGTACCTCCCACTGAGGAATACAATCAGGAGAATGTTAAACAGATCAATCTGCAGTTAGGATTATATTTCCCAACTGTTGTCAAGTGGAACAAAATTTTCTCCATTAGACAAAAAGAAGGTGAAACTGCTTCTGATTATTTCCATCGAGCATTAGAGGAAATGGCTAGATACACTGGGATCGCGGACATTGAGGAAAGTGTACATCATAGAGAGGTAGCGGTGTCCGTATTATTGGAAGGTTTAAAAGAAGTGTTGAGAACAAGGGTACAGACCACTCAACCTAACTGGAGAAGTATCTCGGTGGCTGCATTAAGGGAGTCCGCTATAGAGCATGACCGTAATATCCAAAGAACCAGGGAAGCAGAGGGAGAGCGGTTGATGGTGATGAGCATCTAAGCACTAGAAGAGGCATCAAATCGACCAAAACCCCCAGCCCCTGGCACATGGAGGAAGCCAAGGGTTTGTTATCTGTGTAAAAGGGAAGGGCATTATGCCAGCAACTGTAACAGCACACATAAAGTCAGACCTCCTAGACAAGAACACGATCAAAGTTATGACACACTGTATGACACACGTAATTGTAATCAGGGATCATATAGGAAAAATTTTGGGCCGCACCTGTAATTTGCAGCCAGTGAAGTTGATTGTTAGTCTTGATAGTAAGCCTCAGGTTACGGTCGATGTAATTGGTAGGTTATTCCTTGTAGACACAGGGGCGGCCAGGTAAACTCTGTGATTTATCTTTAAATATTTCCTTTTCATCTCTGACGTTCACCAGCAGAACTACAGCTCAAACGTCACATGACCACTTGGTCTTTTCAGAGGTCTACCGAACCCCAGTATGTCCTACCAGCATCGTTGTGCCTGGCCATGCACAGAGGGTGCAGAGTGGAAATACTGGTGGGGGAGACTGTGCAGAGATACCGATAGACATGTTGATGTGACAGCCTGATGGTGAACGGAAATCTGACAATTTTTCTCTTTTTCTATTGTTCTCTCTCTTTTTGTTCTTTCATGTTTTACGGATGGTATGTCACACAACAGTTAGACAAATGGTAATGCAAGATTTATGCTCCTTACAGAAAGATCGCTGATTCGGAAAGAATATCGTATCACTGAAGTGTTCGTTTTGGGAAGACTGAGAGACAGCACTGCTGAGACGGCATCTGAGCAAGAAGAACAAAGAGACTAGAGGACAATTATCGTAACAATTTTCTTTCCCTTCAATTATTTTCTTACCCCCATTACCACTCTTTCTTTCTCCTCCTGCAAGATGGACTTGCCTAAAGAGACTGCATTCCGTGTTTTCCTGTTGACCCTGTTGTTGACCAGAGCAGTCTGTTTCGGTGAGAGTACCAGAGAGGTCGAGAAAGGATCTGGAATAGGTTCTGATGACCAGGACGGATTCGTAGAATTCCAAGAGCAACACAATCACTGAGTAAAGGCGAGTATCAGAAAACGATCTGGTAGCCATGACACCAAAAGACATTGTGAGGGATTGTTAGCTGAAGAGAATTGTATCTGTAGGAATTGTGAAAACATAGTTGAGGACGGGTGCATCCAGAGATGTCAGTCCAGTCTTAATATCAACATGGACCGTCATCCATTGAGTGACTATCACTCATTAGTGGGTAAGGTTTTAAACCAAACGGAATGCTGGGTGTGCTCACAAGTACCTCAAGGTCATAGAAAGTCAGGACTAGTGCCATACGCTTTAACGATAGATGAGGTACTTGAATTAAGGGGTGGGAGACAGGTGGACAAGAAATTTAATATTTCTAGGCTTTACTAGTTTGAAGCTCAACCAATATCATGTGGATAAGTCCTTAATATGTTTTAATATTTCCAATCCCCGAAAGCCGGGAAATTGGGAAGTGACATGGAACAACCGAACCATGGCATTTTCACACAGAGCCGATAGAATGCCCATAGACCCAGAGCTTATACGCCAAATAGCCAATGGTGAGAGATATTTTCAGTATAGGTACACTCTAGGAAGTAGGACCATGCGAGTTGGAGAAGTATCACCAGGATACTGTGCGCATATCATACAGCCTCATACGTGTACTAGACAAATGACAGAGTTAGGGATAGGATTTTTCACCTGGAAGGTTTGTAATATGGTGATGTCACATTCTGTCCCATATGTCCTCCCCGATGATGCATATTTCATATGCGCGAGGAAGGAGTATAAGTGGCTTGCCCCAAACTCAGAGGGATTGTGTTACATTGGAAGATTGTTGCCAGAAGTAATGACCATTACCCATGAAAAGATGAAAGACGTTCACCTCAATGCTCAAGCTCCTTACACTCACACTCATTACGAACACATTGTAAAGAGACACCTTATAGATAGGACAGAGCATGCAGCCTCTGATTTGATCCACGAATCCACCGGGATTCAACTCCTACTCGCGCTAGATATCACCCGTACCGCCAGAGGAGTTATACATTTTAGGTATATGTATGTATATTTTAGGTATGTGCAAGCGAACCTGATAGACAATATCACCGAGATGTATGATGACACGTTCAGGTATACTGGGAGAGAATTGCAAGCTTACAAAATGGAACTGATCCAGCACAGGATGGTTCTCAATTACATCACAGTAGTGACAGGAGGGTATTGTGTCACCCTAGTAACTCAGTATGGTGTGAAGTGCTGTACATATATCACAAACAGCACTGATGACACAACTGAGGTCATAGATCAAAAGATGGACGATATCTTGCAATTGAAGTGGGAGTTCCGAAGGAGACACAACCTTACCCTTGCTGCTGTGGGTAATGAACTGACCGGCTGGGTTTCATGGTTGAACCCACGCAATTGGTTCTCAGGTTTAGGAGAATGGGCTCAAAATGTTATCGTGAATGTAGGGAAATTTCTCTTTTGTATCCTAGGAGTTGTCATTATGATTGGTTTGATATTCAGATGTGTTCGGATTTTAATGCATTGCAAGCGCAGTACCAAATTAAAGAGTTTGAGGAGCGAGGGCATTGTAACAACAACTGGTTTAATTTATGACCCATCAATCGAGACAATGTTGTGATAAGACGTGATGCCACGGTCCGTTTCTTTCACCCGTTTCTCCTTTGTTTTTCTCCAAGGTAAAAAGACATCCACTCGGAAGAAGATTTTGATGCACATCTCTACAGACCATTGATGAACTTTTTCACAGACATTTGATGAACTTTTAGAGACTAACTTTCTATGGACACTTGAAAAACTTTGCTTACCACTTACAGCAAAGATACTGCAATCCGGACAAGACTTCAACAGATGCCCACGGACGATCACATACATTATCATATGAATGCATTTATAACGCATGTTTCTTATCTTCATCTCTACGATCTTCAGGTAGTGACACACATAGACGACAGGTGATATAGGCACATATATTAGCACTCACATATTATCCCCCTTCATGTATCATCAACTAATGTGCACCCCATTTGTTGGAACTAAAAGCCGAAAAGAGCTCGGTAGAGTTTGTTAGCCCACTTACAGACCCTTAATACGGGATAAGAAGGATTCAATGTATACTTCGCAATACCTCGAAGCTTATTTTAGAACATGTACATGACCCCTCAGACATGAATTTCATACATACATGCTTTTACTATCACACTAGGTCATACATTTCCCACCTTCTCCTCTCCTGCCTACACCCAATCATTTATAGATATTTCATATGTATTGTATATTTTTCTGCTTAATTGTTTAGATAGTGGCAGTTATTGTTGACTGCCAAAGTCGAAAAATATCATGATTCACATGCCTTGTACTAACCCCTCAATGGTAATAGTATATAGCTTAATATTTAAAGGTAATATTTGACATTATCACCTCTAGGAGGTGAGAACTGAGCAGACACCACAGGAGCGATATCCTGGCCATTAGGATTATATTCCGGCGCATGTGCAGGTGAGATCCGGACCACATTTCCAACTGGCCCTGTGAAAACCACTCTGGCATTTGACCTGCTCACCGAAAAGCCTCTTAGGCCGCACCATCTTCTTCATCAACGGAACATATTGATGGATTGTCACTGTAAATCTGATCCGACTCCGGATCCTCAGACCTCTTTCCACAGGAAAACACAGAACCTCAACCGTTCAGTATCTACCCTGATACCCACCTCCGACGTCTGCGTCGTTGGGAAAACAGCCATTCCCTGTGTTGAAGAACAGTCAGAGAGAAACAACGATCTGCACCACTTGTGTCCTGACCTCGTCTTAATCAGGAGAGTGTCCCAGTACAGAATAACAATGGCTCTCACTAGTGAAAGAATACCATCCTACTGCCATCACTCCGGTGAAATGGCAAAGACAGTCCTGGACATCAACCCAGGTAAGCTGAATGCGGAGAAAAACGCATCTAACCCCTTTCTACCTTTACGTACTGGAGATCCCTGGCCTGAGAGATTCCATCCTGTAGCTCAACTTCGTAAGGAGAAATCTCTGTTTTCCCCCTTTTTTTTTTTACCAGGAACTGCAGGACAATGCCCTGACCTTGAAGCAACTCTGGTATGGCGTCGCGTACTACCTCCCCTTCCAGAGGATCTATTTGAAAAATCAGGGAGGGAAACCATCTGTAAATGCCAGTATGTCCCCCTTTGGATTCCATTATTAACTCACAGGTCCAAGTCCATTCCCGGACTGACTGAAGAGTGGTAGATGAGTTCCACCGGAGTGGCCTCCAGCCAGATAGACCCAGCGACATGCGGTGGATGTGGTAGAAACAGAAAACGACATCCGCTTCTGCGAACCTAACAAGGCTGCAGAACTCTAACCTTTTCACCTTCCACAATCTGCACCGAAAGGGAAAAAAAAATAAGAATTTACTCACCGGTAATTCTATTTCTCGTAGTCCGTAGTGGATGCTGGGAACTCCGTAAGGACCATGGGGAATAGCGGCTCCGCAGGAGACTGGGCACAAAAGTAAAGCTTTAGGACTACCTGGTGTGCACTGGCTCCTCCCCCTATGACCCTCCTCCAAGCCTCAGTTAGGATACTGTGCCCGAACGAGCGTACACAATTAGGAAGGATTTATGAATCCCGGGTAAGACTCATACCAGCCACACCAATCACACCGTACAACCTGTGATCTGAACCCAGTTAACAGCATGATAACAGAGGAGCCTCTCGAAAGATGGCTCACTACAACAATAACCCGATTAGTTAACAATAACTATGTACAAGTATTGCAGACAATCCGCACTTGGGATGGGCGCCCAGCATCCACTACGGACTACGAGAAATAGAATTACCGGTGAGTAAATTCTTATTTTCTCTGACGTCCTTGTGGATGCTGGGAACTCCGTAAGGACCATGGGGATTATACCAAAGCTCCCAAACGGGCGGGAGAGTGCGGATGACTCTGCAGCACCGAAAGAGAGAACTCCAGGTCCTCCTCAGCCAGGGTATCAAATTTGTAGAATTTAGCAAACGTGTTTTCCCCTGATCAAGTAGCTGCTCGGCAAAGTTGTAACGCCGAGACCCCTCGGGCAGCCGCCCAAGATGAGCACACCTTCCTTGTGGAATGGGCTTTTACAGATTTTGGCTGTGGCAGGCCTGCCACAGAATGTGCAAGCTGAATTGTACTACAAATCCAACGAGCAATAGTCTGCTTAGAAGCAGGAGCACCCAGCTTGTTGGGTGCATACAGTATAAAGAGCGAGTCAGATTTTCTGACTCCAGCCGTCCTGGAAACATATATTTTCAGGGCCCTGACTACGTCCAGCAACTTGGAGTCCTCCAAGTCCCTAGTAGCCGCAGGTACCACAATAGGCTGGTTCAGGTAAAATGCTGAAACCACCTTAGGGAGAGATTGAGGACGAGTTCTCAATTCTGCCCTATCCGTATGAAAAATCAGATAAGGGCTTTTATAGGACAAAGCCGCCAATTCTGACACGCGCCTGGCTGAAGCCAGGGCCCACAGCATCACGACTTTCCATGTGAGATATTTTAAGTCCACAGTGGTAAGTGGTTCAAACCAATGTGATTTTAGGAACCCCAAAACCACATTGAGATCCCAGGGTGCCACTGGAGGCACAAAAGGAGGCTGTATATGCAGTACCCCCTTTACAAACGTCTGAACTTCAGGAACTGAAGCCAGTTCTTTCTGGAAGAAAATCGACAGGGCCGAAATGTGAACCTTAATGGACCCTAATTTTAGGCCCATAGACACTCCTGTTTGCAGGAAATGTAGGAAACGACCCAGTTGAAATTCCTCTGTAGGGGCCTTCCTGGCCTCGCACCACGCAACATATTTACGCCAAATACGGTGATAATGCTGTGCGGTTACATCCTTCCTGGCTTTGATCAGGGTAGGGATGACTTCATCCGGAATGCCTTTTTCCTTCAGGATCCGGCGTTCAACCGCCATGCCGTCAAACGCAGCCGCGGTAAGTCTTGAAACAGACATGGTCCCTGCTGGAGCAGGTCCCTTCTTAGAGGTAGAGGCCACGGGTCCTCCGTGAGCATCTCTTGAAGTTCCGGGTACCAAGTTCTTCTTGGCCAATCTGGAGCCACGAGTATAGTTCTTACTCCTCTCCGTCTTATAATTCTCAGTACCTTGGGTATGAGAGGCAGAGGAGGGAACACATACACTGACTGGTACACCCACGGTGTTACCAGAGCGTTCACCGCTATTGCCTGAGGGTACCTTGACCTGGCGCAATACCTGTCTAGTTTTTTGTTGAGGCGGGACGCCATCATGTCCACCTTTTGGTCTTTCCCAACGGTTTACAATCACTTGGAAGACTTCTGGGTGAAGTCCCCACTCCCCCGGGTGGAGGTCGTGTCTGCTGAGGAAGTCTGCTTCCCAGTTGTCCACTCCCGGAATGAACACCGCTGACAGTGCTATCACATGATTTTCCGCCCAGCGGAGAATCCTTGCCGCTTCTGCCATTGCCCTCCTGCTTCTTGTGCCGCCCTATCTGTTTACGTGGGCGACAGCCGTGATGTTGTCCGACTGGATCAATACCGGTTGACCCTGAAGCAGAGGTCTTGCTTGACTTAGGGCATTGTAAATGGCCCTTAGTTCCAGGATATTTATGTGAAGAGACGTTTCCATGCTTGACCACAAGCCCTGGAAATTTCTTCCCTGTGTGACTGCTCCCCAGCCTCTCAGGCTGGCATCCGTGGTCACCAGCATCCAATCCTGAATGCCGAATCTGCGGCCTTCTAGAAGATGAGCACTCTGTAACCACCACAGGAGAGACACCCTTGTCCTTGGAGATAGGGTTATCCGCTGATGCATCTGAAGATGCGATCCGGACCATTTTCCCAGCAGATCCCACTGAAATGTTCTTGCGTGGAATCTGCCGAATGGAATCGCTTCGTAAGAAGCCACCATTTTTCCCAGGACTCTCGTGCATTGATGCACTGACACCTGGCCTGGTTTTAGGAGGTTCCTGACTAGCTCGGATAACTCCCTGGCCTTCTCCTCCGGGAGAAACACCTTTTTCTGGACTGTGTCCAGAATCATCCCTAGGAACAACAGACGTGTCGTCGGAATCAGCTGCGATTTTGGGATATTTAGAATCCACCCATGCTGACGTAGTACTACCTGAGATAGTGCTACTCCGACCTCTAACTGTTCCCTGGACCTTGCCCTTATCAGGAGATCGTCCAAGTAAGGGATAATTAAGACGCCTTTTCTTCGAAGAAGAATCATCATTTCGGCCATTACCTTGGTAAAGACCCGGGGTGCCGTGGACAATCCAAACGGCAGCGTCTGAAACTGATAATGACAGTTTTGTACCACAAACCTGAGGTACCCTTGGTGAGAAGGGTAAATTGGGACATGGAGATAAGCATCTTTGATGTCTAGAGATACCATATAGTCCCCTTCTTCCAGGTTCGCTATCACTGCTCTGAGTGACTCCATCTTGAATTTGAACCTTTTTATGTAAGTGTTCAAGGATTTTAGATTTAAAATTGGTCTCACCGAGCCGTCCGGCTTCGGTACCACAAACAGCGTGGAATAATACCCCTTTCCTTGTTGTAGGAGGGGTACCTTGATTATCACCTGCTGGGAATACAGCTTGTGAATAGCTTCCAATACTGCCTCCCTGTCGGAGGGAGACGTTGGTAGAGCAGACTTCGGGAACCGGCGAGGGGGAGACGTCTCGAATTCCAACTTGTACCCCTGTGATACTACCTGCAGGATCCAGGGGTCCACTTGCGAGTGAGCCCACTGCGTGTTGAAATTTTTGAGACGGGCCCCCACCATGCCTGAGTCCGCTTGTAAAGCCCCAGCGTCATGCTGAAGACTTTGCAGAAGCGGGGGAGGGCTTCTGCTCCTGGGAAGAGGCTGCCTGGTGCAGTCTCTTTCCTATTCCTCTGCCCCGGGGCAGAAATGAGTGGCCTTTTGCCCGCTTGTTCTTATGGGAACGAAAGGACTGAGTTTGAAAAGACGGTGTCTTTTTCTGTTGAGAGGTAACCTGGGGTAAAAAGGTGGATTTTCCAGCCGTTGCCGTGGCCACCAGGTCTGATAGACCGACCCCAAATAACTCCTCCCCTTTATACGGCAATACTTCCATATGTCGTTTGGAATCTGCATCACCTGACCACTGTCGCGTCCATAACGCCCTTCTGGCAGAGATGGACATCGCACTCACTCTTGATGCCAGGGTGCAAATATCCCTCTGTGCATCACGCATATATAGTAATGCATCCTTTAAATGCTCTATAGTTAATAATATACTGTCCCTATCCAGGGTATCAATATTTTCAGTCAGGGAATCCGACCAAGCCACTCCAGCGCTGCACATCCAGGCTGAGGCGATTGCTGGTCGCAGTATAACACCAGTATGTGTGTATATACCTTTTAGGATATTTTCCAGCCTTCTATCAGCTGGTTCCTTAAGGGCGGCCGTATCAGGAGACGGTAACGCCACTTGTTTTGATAAGCGTGTGAGCGCCTTATCTACCCTAGGGGGTGTTTCCCAACGTGCCCTAACCTCTGGCGGGAAAGGGTATAGTGCCAATAATTTGTTAGAAATCAGCAGTTTTTTATCGGGGGAAACCCACGCTTTATCACACACCTCATTTAATTCATCTGATTCAGGAAAAACTACTGGTAGTTTTTTCACACCCCACATAATACCCTTTTTTGTGGTACTTGTAGTGTCAGAAATGTTCAATGCCTCCTTCATTGCCGTGATCATGTAACGTGTGGCCCTACTGGACATTACGTTTGTCTCCTCACCGTCGACACTGGATTCAGTATCCGTGTCTGGGTCTGTGTCGACCATCTGAGGTAACGGGCGTTTTAGCGCCCCTGACGGAGTCTGAGACGCTTGAACAGGCACTAACTGATTTGCCGACTGTCTCATGTCGTCAACAGTTTTTTGCAAAGTGCTGACATTGTCACGTAATTCTTTAAACACAACCATCCAGTCAGGTGTCGACTCCCTAGGGGGTGACATCACTAACACAGGCAATTGCTCTGCTTCCACATCATTTTCCTCCTCATACATGTCGACACAATCGTACCGACACCCAGCACACACACAGGGAATGCTCTGATAGAGGACAGGACCCCACTAGCCCTTTGGGGAGACAGAGGGAGAGTTTGCCAGCACACACCAAAGCGCTATAAACTGTATAGGGACAACCTTATAATAAGTGTCTATCCCTTATAGCTGCTTATATATATATATATATATTTAGCCAAATAAGTGCCCCCCCTCTCTGTTTTACCCTGTTTCTGTAGTGCAGGACTGCAGGGGAGAGTCTGGGAGCCTTCCTACCAGCGGAGCTGTGTGGGAAAATGGCCCCGTGTGCTGAGGAGATAGGCCCCGCCCCCTTCTCGACGGGCTCTTCTCCCGCTTTTATCTGGAAAACTGGCAGGGGTTAAATACATCCATATAGCCCAGGAGCTATATGTGATGTATTTTTTGCCATAGGAGGTATTTACATTGCTGCTCAGGGCGCCCCCCCCCAGCACCCTGCACCCTCAGTGACCGCGGTGTGAAGTGTGCTGGGAGCAATGGCGCACAGCTGCAGTGCTGTGCGCTACCTTAATGAAGACAGGAACGTCTTCTGCCGCCGATTTCTGGACCTCTTCACTCTTCAGCATCTGTAAGGGGGCCGGCGGCGCGGCTCCGGAACCCATCCATGGCTGGGCCTGTGATCGTCCCTCTGGAGCTAATGTCCAGTAGCCTAAGAAGCCCAATCCACTCTGCACGCAGGTGAGTTCACTTCTTCTCCCCTTAGTCCCTCGTTGCAGTGAGCCTGTTGCCAGCAGGACTCACTGAAAATAAAAAACCTAAAATAACTTTCACTCTAAGTAGCTCAGGAGAGCCACCTAGCCTGCACCCTTCTCGGCCGGGCACAAAAATCTAACTGAGGCTTGGAGGAGGGTCATAGGGGGAGGAGCCAGTGCACACCACCTAGTGTTCAAAGCTTTTACTTTGTGCCCTGTCTCCTGCGGAGCCGCTATTCCCCATGGTCCTTACAGAGTCCCAGCATCCACTTAGGACGTCAGAGAAATATATATATATATATATATATATATATATATATATATATATATGTATGTATGTATGTATGTATGTATGTATGTATATATATATATATATATATATATATGTATATATATATACACATACACCATACATATAAGTGGATTGTCCGGAACCGCCGGGTCCCTAGTGACATCAATGTGTTCTGAATGTGTATGACCTTGTACTGAATGCCCCAGTTGTGGATCTGACAGACAACCTTATAGTCGACAGAAAACCTAGTATTCGTCGACAGCAGGGAGTAGGAACCAGGCAAAATAACATTCTTGCGACCCCGAGGAGTCCGAGGGAAGTATACATAAATAATTTTAATAACAATTCCCCACAAATACTACCATGTCTGTGCTCGAGGTAGAGGCCCATGGAACAGTACCATACATATACATGTAAATATATATACAGGTTAGTTACAGCATGTTAGTTTACACCCGGTAATAAGAGTTGGTGCCGACAGGGTCACCCACATACTACTGTGTCTCCCCTACACCCACATACTACTGTGTCTCCCCTACACCCACATACTACTGTGTCTCCCCTACACCCACATACTACTGTGTCTCCCCTACACCCACATACTACTGTGTCTCCCCTACACCCACATACTACTGTGTCTCCCCTACACCCACATACTACTGTGTCTCCCCTACAGCATAATACTACCGACCTGCTGACACTTCATCTACTGAATCAAGTACCAACAAGCGTCGGCGATGCCGACAGGGATCCCCATAGCTGTTTGTGACAGAGCACTCACACATGTCGGGGAACACACAGACATATATGCACAACACAATGATTACATGCCCATTATCTAAGATAGTGCTATATTTCCCTCTATATTGCACTAATCACTGTGCCCCCTCCCCCCCTCGGTTGCACTGTACACATTGCTTTGGTGGGGACATGGAGAAAATGGCGCTGAATCCTGTTGTGAGTGCAAAGCCCCGCCCATTCTCGGCGCGCTTCAGCCCTGCTATTAATATAGCTTTTTATGCTGGCAGGGGTCCGTATACAGTGCCTATGCACTGTATATATGTTTAGCCAGGCTCAATGGAGGTATATCTTGCTGCCAAGGGCGCCCCCCCTGTGCCTTGCAGCCTGTAGAGGTGTGTGGGAGCAATGGCGCGCTGCGCGGTACCTCTGAGACTCGAAAGTCTTCTGCCGTCACTGAAGTCTTCTGTTCTTCTAATACTCACCCGGCTTCTTTCTTCTGGCTTCTGTGAGGGGGGTGACGGCGCGGCTCCGGGAACAAGCAGCTAGGCGCACCAAGTGATTGAACCCTCTGGAGCTAATGGTGTCCAGTAGCCTAAGAAGCAGAGCCTTTAACTCACAGAAGTAGGTCTGCTTCTTTCCCCTCACTCCCACAATGCAGGGAGCCTGTAGCCAGCAGGTCTCTCTGAAAATAAAAAACCTAACAAAGTCTTTTAGAGAAACTCAGTAGAACTCTCCTAGTGTGTGTCCAGTCTGTCCTGGGCACATAATCTAACTGGAGAATGGAGGAGGGGCATAGAGGAAGGAGCCAATTCTCACCCATTCAAAGTCTTATAGTGTGCCCATGTCTCCTGCGGATCCCGTCTATACCCCATGGTCCTTACGGAGTCCCCAGCATCCTCTAGGACAGAGGTTCTCAAACTCGGTCCTCAGGACCCCACACAGTGCATGTTTTGCAGGTCTCCTCACAGAATCACAAGTGACATAATTAGCTCCACCTGTGGACCTTTTAAAATGTGTCAGTGCGTAATTAGTACACCTGTGCACCTGCTGGGTTACCTGCAAAACATGCACTGTGTGGGGTCCTGAGGACCGAGTTTGAGAACCACTGCTCTAGGACATATGAGAAAAAGAGATTGTTGTAGTGCCTGAGCAAGGAGAATGTGACTCTTTTCTGTAATAAGTATTTATTACTCACCTGTGCTGATATCTGTAGGGATCTCCTCCTCCTTACACTGCTGATCACCCCTCACATACGTCTCTTCTTCTCCCTCTATATCTTCTGCCTTTATATCAGTCACATACGTCTCTTCTTCTTCCTCTATATCTTCTGCCTTTATATCAGTCACATACGTCTCTTCTTCTCCCTCTATATCTTCTGCCTTTATATCAGTCACATACGTCTCTTCTTCTCCCTCTATATCTTCTGCCTTTATATCAGTCACATACGTCTCTTCTTCTCCCTCTATATCTTCTGCCTTTATATCAGTCACATACGTCTCTTCTTCTCCCTCTATATCTTCTGCCTTCATATCAGTCACATACGTCTCTTCTTCTCCCTCTATATCTTCTGCCTTTATATCAGTCACATACGTCTCTTCTTCTCCCTCTATATCTTCTGCCTTTATATCAGTCACATACGTCTCTTCTTCTCCCTCTATATCTTCTGCCTTTATATCAGTCACATACGTCTCTTCTTCTCCCTCTATATCTTCTGTCTTTATATCAGTCACATACGTCTCTTCTTCTCCCTCTATATCTTCTTTCTTCATATCAGTCACATACGTCTCTTCTTCTCCCTCTATATTTTCTGGCTTTATATCAGTCACATACGTCTCTTCTTCTCCCTCTATATCTTCTGCCTTTATATCAGTCACATACGTCTCTTCTTCTCCATCTATATCTTCTGCCTTCACATCAGTCACATACGTCTCTTCTTCTCCCTCTATATCTTCTTTCTTCATATCAGTCACATACGTCTCTTCTTCTCCCTCTATATCTTCTACATTTATATCAGTCACATACGTCTCCTCTTCTCCCTCTGTATCTTCTGCCTTCATATCAGTCACATACTTCTCTTCTTCTCCCTCTATATCTTCTGACTTTATATCAGTCACATACGTCTCTTCTTCTCCCTCTATATCTTCTGACTTTATATCAGTCACATACGTCTCTTCTTCTCCCTCTATATCTTCTGCCTTTATATCAGTCACATACGTCTCTTCTTCTCCCTCTATATCTTCTGCCTTTATATCAGTCACATGCGTCTCTTCTTCTCCCTCTATATCTGCTGCCTTTATATCAGTCACATACGTCTCTTCTTCTCCCTCTGTATCTTCTGCCTCTATATCAGTCACATACGTCTCTTCTTCTCCCTCTGTATCTTCTGCCTTCATATCAGTCACATACGTCTCTTCTTCTCCCTCTATATCTTCTGCCTTTATATCAGTCACATACGTCTCTTCTTCTCCCTCTATATCTTCTGCCTTTATATCAGTCACATATGTCTCTTCTTCTCCCTCTGTATCTTCTGTTGTAATATCAGACAGACGTTCTACCTAAAAAAAAGCAAAAAAACGAGATTTTACTGTTAAATCTTTCTGCGAGGTACACTTGGTTCCACAGGGAATAACATTGGGGTGTAGAGTAGGATCTTAATCCAAGCCACCAACAGGATAAAATCTTTGACTGTTCCCAGAATGCATAGCGCCGCCTGCTATATTACCCCGCCTCCCTGCACAGGAGCTCAGTTTTGTTAACCAGTCCAATGCAGTAGCAGGAAAAGAGACGACAATCATCAGTAGCCACATACACCACATTCTCACGACCAGAGAAAGTGTCAGCGGCTAATGCCATACCAACCAAAAGAAGCTAAGGGCGTCAGGGCGGGTGCCCTGTGGAACCCAGTGTACCTCGCAGAAAGAGATTTAACAAAGGTAAGTTCTTACCATAAATCTCGTTTTCTGCTGCGGGGTACACTTGGTTCCACAGGGAACAACATCGGGGATGTCCTAAAGCAGTTCCTCATGGGAGGGGGATGCACTGTAGCGGGCACAAGAACCCGACGTCCAAAGGAAGCATCCTGGGAGGCGGAAGTATCAAAGGCATAGAACCTTATGAACGTGTTCACTGTGGACCAAGTAGCCACCTTGCACAATTGTTCAAGGGTTGCACCACGGCGGGCCGCCCAAGAAGGTCCAACAGACCGAGTAGAATGGGCCTTGATAGTCGCAGGAGCTGGACGACCAGCCTGTACATAAGCATGTGCAATCACCATTCTAATCCATCTGGCCAAGGTTTGCTTGTGAGCAGGACAGCCACATTTGTGAAAACCAAACAGTACAAAGAGAGAATCAGACTTCCGAATGGAGGCAGTTCTCTTCACATAGATACGTACCACATCCAAAGACCGCTCTTTGGAAGACAATTCAGGAGAGGCAAAGGCCGGAACCACAATCTCCTGATTAAGGTGGAAAGAAGTAACCACCTTAGGTAGGTACCCGGGACGTGTTCTAAGAACCGCCCGTTCACGGTGAAAATTAGATATGGGGACCTACAAGACAAGGCACCCAAATCCGACACCTGTCTAGCAGAGGCAATAGCCAGCAAAAACAATACCTTAAGAGAAAGCCACTTAAGGTCTGCAAATTCAAGAGGCTCAAACGGAGACCCTTGTAACACCTCCCAACCCACCGACAAGTCCCAAGGAGCCACAGGCGGGACGTAAGGAGGTTGAATCTGCAACACACCCTGAGTGAATGTATGAACATCAGGTAGAGTCGCAATTTTCCTCTGCAACCAAACCGACAAGGCAGAAATATGAACCTTGATGGAGGCCAGACGAAGGCCCAAGCCCAGGCCCTGTTGTAGAAAGGCCAAAAGTTTGGCCGTACTAAACTTGTAAGCATCATGATTGTTAGTGGTGCACCAAGCAAAGTAAGAATTCTAGACCCTATGATAAACCAGAGCAGAAGCTGGTTTCCAGGCCTTCAACATGGTTTGAATGACCGCCTCAGAAAATCCTTTGGCCCTCAGAATGGAAGCTCCAAGAGCCACGCCGTCAAAACGAACGCTGCTTGAGGATCCCTTGTCCCGAAGACCGGAAAATTGTGATTGAGTCGAGACGCCACCAGGTCCACATCTGGGAGGCCCCATTTGTCCACGAGGAGTTGAAATACTTCTGGATGGAGGCTCCACTCTCCGGCGTGTACGTATTGACGACTGAGGAAATCCGCTTCCCAGTTGAGGACCCCCGGAATGAACACTGCCAATATGGGTGGCAGATGGTATTCCGCACACTGAAGAATCATTGATACTTCCCTCATTGCCATGCGGCTTCGAGTGCCACCTTGACGATTTATGTATGCCTCCATGGTGGCGTTGTCCGACTGTACTTGAACAGGTGTGTTCTGTATCAACTGCTTGGCCATGTTCAGTGCATTGAACACCGCCTGCAGTTCCAGAATGTTTATCGGGAGGAGAGACTCCTCCTTGGTCCACCAACCCTGAAGGACCACGCCCCAACCTCTCAGACTGGCATCCATCGTCAGAAGGACCCAGTTGGAGATCCAGAAGGGATGACCCCTACTCAATCGTTGGTCCTGAAGCCACCAGCTTAGTGACAGATGGACCTCCGGAGACAAGGAGATCATATGAGACCTGATCCGGTGAGGCAGGCCATCCAACTTGGCAAGTATCAATTTCTGCAGAGGGCGGAAATGGAATTGAGCGTACTCCACCATGTCGAAAGCAGACACCATGAGACCTAGCACTTGCATCGCCGAATGTATCGACACTTGCGGACGAGATAGAAAGCATTGAATCCTGTCCTGAAGCTTCAGGACATTCTCCTGAGACAAGAACAACCGCTGGTTGTGAGTGTCCATCAACGTCCCCAGGTGCACCATGCTCTGAGCAGGGACCAGGGAAGATTTCTTTCAGTTGATGAGCCACCCGTGGGCTTGCAGTAACTGGAGCGTCATATCTATGCGACGTAGGAGAATTTCTGGGGAATTCGACAGGATCAACAAGTTGTCCAGATACGGTAGGATCCTGACCCCTTGACGCCGGAATACAGCCATCATTACCGCCATGACCTTGGTGAAGACTCACGGGGCCGTGGTCAAACCAAAAGATAACGCACGAAATTGGTAATGGAGGTTGCCAACAGCAAACCTCAGGTACTGCTGATGCGACATTGCGATACGAATATGCAGGTAAGCATCCTGTATGTCCAGGGAGACAATATAATCCACGGGCTCCTAGGCCAGAACAATAGAGCGGAGAGTTTCCATACGAAACTTGGAGACTCTCAAATATTTGTTCAAGGACTTGATGTTGAGGACTAGGAACAGCGGTGAATAGTACCCCTTGCCTCTCTGAACCAGATGCACCTGTCCAGGAGGGACTGTACCCCCGAAAGAAGAGTTTTTGCCCTCACCTGATCTGAAGGGACGTCTGTCAGGCAAAATCGATGAGGGGGACGATTTTTGAAGGATACGGCGTAACCTCGAGTGACGACTTCCTGTATCAAGGCATCGGAAGTGGTCTTCAACCATTCCTGGGTAAACCCTAGAAGTCAGCCCCCCACTCTGGGATCCCCCAGAGGGAGGCCCGCCCCGTCATGCAGCAAGCTTGTCAGTTTTGGAAGCAGTTTTGGCCCATTAAGGTTTGGGTTAGTGGGTTTGGAAGTGCGAGCCTGTTTCGGGTACGCCTGACTTTTTGCTTTCCCTGAAGGATGAAATGAAGTACTCTTAGCCTTCGGTACCAAAGGAGCAGTACTAGGTAGACACGCTGTTTTAGCAGAAGCGAAGTCAGCCACTATCTTGTTGAGGTCTTCTCCAAAAAGAATGTCTCCCTTAAAAGGGAGCACATCCAGGGTTTTCTTAGAATCCAGATCCACAGACCAGGATCATAATCAAAGAATTCGGCGAGCCAAAATGGACGTAGTAGAAGCCTTGGCCGCCAGAATACCGGCATCAGACCGCCCAATTAATGTAATAAGAAGCTGTGACAATATACGATAGACATTGTCTAGCATTATCAGAAAAGTTGGAAGGCAGCTCCGCACCCACCTCCTGAGCCCACGCTTCAATAGCCTCTCCAGCCCAAGAGTGGGCCGATACACAGCTCCTGCTAGGGTGTAAATCGTCTTTAAACAACCCTCCACACGCTTATCCGTCAGTTCTTTCAGAGACGTTTCGGTAGTTACAAGCAGAGCTGAGGATACCACCAGCTGCGCCACCTGTGAATCCACCAGCGGGGGTGTTTCCCAATTCTTATTTAGCTCAGCAGCGAGGGGATAGCGAGCCAGCATCTTATTGTGAGGCGTGAATTTCTTTCCTGGATTTCCCCAGGATTCCTGACGTATGTCAACTAAATGGTCAGAATGAGGTAAAACTTGTTCAATGACTTTCTGACGTTTAAATCTGTCAGGTTTCTTAGGGGCAGCGTCAGGCTCTGGGTCATCAGTAATTCGAAGAATGAGCCTGATAGCCTCCAACAAGTCAGGAACATCCACCTGTGAGACAGATTCCCCATCAGAATTATCTGGATCAGTGTCTGTGCGGTCAGTATAGACGCCATCCTCATCGGACGAGGTATCTGGGACCTGGGTGGATTGTGTGGAAGTAATGGCCCGCTTAGAGGACCCCTTGGTGTTAGGCGGGCGAGGATTAGATTTCTGTTTAGTCAGTGATTGGTTCAATTGCTATAACTGAGTAACTGAGACAGGTGATCTGCCCATGGCGGATTAACCGCAGGGACCATAAGCAGTTGTACCAGCACATGAGGTCCCATAGGTGGCGTAAATTTAGTTACCAGCGTACTTTATAATGTGGAGAAAGTAGCCCAAGGTGAGTCATTTTGAACCCCCATTGCTACGGTCCCAATGGGGGGGTAAGGAACCCCCAGAACCTGAACCCTCTGCTTCTATGTTTTCCTCTAACGTGTCTGCAGCGTCACCACCACGCACTGTGGGATCAGCCCCAGCACCATTGCCCTCTGTAGCTGACATATCTGAAAGCTCAATGCAAGGCAACACAGTACAATATCAGCAGCACAATACCTGACAAGAACCCCCTGTGCAGTGTATCAGCACAACCAGGGGATTCAAGAGGTATATGGTGAATAAAAATCACACAGAAAAATACCCAATAAGCATATCCTGTGAACTGCATATATTAAACAATAACCCTGACGCACTTAGCCCCCTCAGGGTACAGAATATATGGATAGCAGCAGGAGTGAGATACACTGAGTAGATATCACACAGCAGCTATATGCACACACAGAGTCACATTGTACAATGCAGAAATTATAACATGCAATAAAACTGCACTGGACTAGCAATACAAAGCAACACTAAGTATAGCTATACACTCAATAGATATAACAATGCACAGTAAAGACTGGATGTATATCACAGGGTACTTGTACTATATAACAACAACTAAATGCACTCTCTTAACTAAGGGTGTGTACACATTGTGAGACCCGGGCTATGCCCGATTCTCACTAAGCGACAGGGGCCGGGTCGGCACATAGTCAGTATCGCACATAATGAGTGTGCCCGCAATACTGGCTATGTGCGATTTTGGCTAAGTGTCAATTTTGACTATCTCTTCTATACTTGCCTGCACAGTCTCTCTTTTCTTTCGATGCCGACCGCGCGGGACCGCGCATCGGCATCGAATCGAGATCGTCACCTTGCGATCTGCACTAACTTTTCTTCCGATTCTGACTATATAGTCAGAATCGGAAGAACAAAAATCTCACTGTGTGTACACACCCTGACACTGTCAGCAGACATGTAGAATACTTATGTGTCCTGTAAAATGCCCAAATGCTGAGAGAGAGAGAGAGAGAGAGAGAGGGGGGGGGGGGGGGAGAGGGCGGAGAGAGAGGGGGCGGAGAAGAGAGGGGGCGGAGAAGAGAGGGGGAGAGAGGGAGAGAGAGAGAGAGAGAGAGAGGGGGGGAAGAGAAAGAGAGAGGGGGCGGAGAGAGAGGGGGCGGAGAGAGAGAGACAGAGAGAGAGAGGGAGAGGGAGAGGGAGAGAGGGGGATGCAGCTCCAGGGTGGGAACATTCACTCTAAATGGCGCCCTGGGGCTGGGGAAGAGGCTACAGGTCAAAGCCTTATCCCCTTGCTGGACTTCACCACCGGGTACTGCAGGACATGTAGCAAACGGTTTTTAGTAAAACCGACCTGTCTCCTTGCCCTGGTGGTCTAGTGAGGTCCCTGTACTACCACAGTGTCCACGCCAGCACACGCAGCCCGCCTCCCACCACCCAAACCGGATCGCGGTTTCCAGCGGGTCCCGCCTGGGGGACCCTCTTTCCTCCTCCCTGAGTGCGGCCATGCGATCCTGGAGAGCTGCAGCGGGGTGTGTGACTGACAGGAGGAAACCGGAGCCTCCACTGTAGGTCCCCGTCAACCAGGGCGCGGGAGTGTACAGCGCCGCTGGGGGAGGAGATGGAGCGGCAGCAGGAGATGTCTGAGTGACATGTGACACTCAGTGTCTCTGCTGCAGCCGTTGAAGTCTTCATTTTTCACTTGAAAAAGCTCTTCTGAGGGAGGGAGCAGCCCCCCTGTTGTATGCCTGCACTGCATGGCACCAACTACAAAACTGAGCTCCTGTGCACGGAGGCGGGGTTATAGCGGAGGCTGGGCTATAGAGAAGGCGGTGCTATGCATTCTGGGAACAGTCACAACTTTTAGCCTGTTGGTGCCTCGGATCAAGAGCCTACTCTACACCCCGATGTTACTCCCTGTAGAACCCAGTGTACCCTGCAGCAGAAAAAAAAACAAAAAAACACTATAATGACATTTGCATACAGTCAGATTAAACTGAGGTGATACAGTATAATATCAGTGTATAAGACACACAGTTCCTCTACAGATCATATAGCGACAGTCACTTTGGTATATTGGGGAGACCCTAAATCCCACCTACCTGATCCTTCTGTGGGATCCTGTGATTCTCCTCTGTACAATCCTGGGAATACAGAGGACGGGGACATCTCTCTGGGGTATCTCTGTTACTGGGCCCATCTGTAGGAGACACATAGTGACCAGAGCTGGATTAAGACTTTGGGGGGCCTGGGGTACTTAAGGCAGGGGGGCCCTAAGATGGTTTCACATTCCGTTTTCAGTAAGAGGTGTGTATAGTGGAAGTTATAAAGGTAAGAGGGGCACTGTAATGTGGTATAATATGAACTGGGGACACTATGTTATAATATGAATTGGAGGTACTGTGTGGCATAATGTGTACTGGCAGTACTACAATAATACATAATGTAATTAGGGCACTACTATGGTTCATAAAATAAACTATGGGGCATAAAATTAACTAAGGCGCTATGTAATAAGGGCATAATATTACCAACTACCGAGGATAGGTGTCTCTAAAGCATTGGGACAGGGGCCTTTCAAAATGGTGCTATTGGGCGCACAAAGGGGGTAATTCAGACCTGATCGCTCGCTAGCTGTTTTTTTGCAGCCCTGCGATCACATAGTTGCCGCCCACCGGGAGTGTATTTTAGCTGTGCAAGTGTGCGAACGCCTGTGCAGCCGAGCGGTACAAAAACAGTTTGTGTAGTTTCTGAGTAGCCCAGGACTTACTCAGCCGCTGCGATCACATCAGCCTGTCCGGTCCCGGAATTGACGTCGGACACCCATCCTGCAAACGCTTGGACAGGCCTGCGTTTTCGTAAAACCCATCGCACTGCAACGATCTGCTTTGTACCCATACGGCGTGCCTGTGCATTGTGGTGCATACCTGATCTTATTATAGTACACTGAATAAGCCGAAACTCCCATTGTAGCACACTGAATGAGCCAAAACTCACATTGTAGCACACTGAATGAGCCGAAATTCACATTGTAGCACACTGAATGAGCCGAAATTCACATTGTAGCACACTGAATGAGCCGAAACTCACCTTGTAGCACACTGAATGAGCCGAAATTCACATTGTAGCACACTGAATGAGCCGAAATTCACATTGTACCACACTGAATGAGCCGAAATTCACATTGTAGCACACTGAATGAGCCGAAACTCACATTGTAGCACACTGAATGAGCCGAAATTCACATTGTAGCACACTGAATGAGCCGAAACTCACATTGTAGCACACTGAATGAGCCGAAATTCACATTGTAGCACACTGAATGAGCCGAAACTCACATTGTAGCACACTGAATGAGCCGAAATTCACATTGTAGCACACTGAATGAGCCGAAACTCACATTGTAGCACACTGAATGAGCCGAAATTCACATTGTAGCACACTGAATGAGCCGAAACTCACATTGTAGCCCACTGAATGAGCCGAAATTCACAATGTAGCACACTGAATGAGCCGAAATTCACATTGTAGCACACTGAATGAGCCGACATTCACATTGTAGCACACTGAATGAGCCGAAATTCACAATGTAGCACACTGAATGAGCCGAAATTCACAATGTAGCACACTGAATGAGCCGAAATTCACATTGTAGCCCACTGACTGAGCCGAAATTCACATTGTAGCCCACTGAATGAGCCGAAACTCACATTGTAGCACACTGAATGAGCC
The DNA here is from genome assembly GCF_028390025.1 of Pseudophryne corroboree. NCBI lineage: Eukaryota > Metazoa > Chordata > Amphibia > Anura > Myobatrachidae > Pseudophryne > Pseudophryne corroboree. The sequence continues at coordinate 3,006,591 of NW_026967494.1, forward strand.
GACATTCACATTATAGCACACTGAATGAGCCGACAGTCACATTGTAGCCCACTGAATGAGCCGACATTCACATTATAGCACACTGAATGAGCCGACAGTCACATTGTAGCCCACTGAATGAGCCGAAAAATTCACATTGTAGCACACTGAATGAGCCGAAAAATTCACATTATAGCACACTGAATGAGCCGAAATTGTGACAGCAGGGACAGCCAGAGTGACAGCAGGGACAGCCAGAGTGACGACAGGGAGAGAGACAGTGACGACAAGTAGAGTTACGACAGTGATGACAGGGAGAGTGACGACAGGGAGAGAGAGAGTGACGACAGGGAGAGAGCGTGACGACAGTGACAGCAGGGAGAGAGAGAGTGACGACAGGGAGAGAGAGTGACGACTGTGACAGCAGGGAGAGAGAGAGTGACAGTAGGGACAGGGACAGTAACGACAGGGAGAGAGGTGACAGCAGGGGAGCAACATGTGCAGCAGGATGGCCACTTCCCTCGCCTCCTGCTGCACTTTCAGTTCCTCATTTCCGGGTCTGGAAAGAAGTGGCGATATACCATACCGCCGTATACCGCCCCACTTCGACCACTGTGTGTATATATATATATATATATATATATATATATATATACATATATATATATATATATCTATATACACAGGTTGAGTATCCCATATCCAAATATCCGAAATACGGACTTTTTGGAGTGAGAGTGAGATAGTGAAACTTTTGTTTTTTGATGGCTCAATGTACACAAACCTTGTTTAATACACAAAGTTATTAAAAATATTATATTAAATGACCTTCAGGCTGTGTGTATAAGGTGTATATGTAACATAAACGCATTCTGTGCTTAGACTTAGCTCCCATCACCGTGATATCTCATTATGGTATGCAATTATTCCAAAATACGGAAAAATCCCATATCCAAAATACCTCTGGTCCCAAGCATTTTGGATAAGGGATACTCAACCTGTATATATATATATATATATATATATATATATATATATATACGGTGTAGGTGTTCGTGGTGACTGCACCATGTATCCTTGAGAAAAACACCCATCGCGGTGTTGAAACGTTGGATTTTACATGCTGTTTGTTGCATAAAATATTTTTTTCATCACTAAATCCGTGGAGTGCCGCCTGTGGTGAGGGGGTCATTGTCTTGTGGCTCCAGTCACCACGAACATCTACACCGTGCATACTACTGAGGAGGGCACCCCGGTCTGTACCACATTAATTGTTCCTGAGTGCCGACTACGTCCACTACACACATATAGATATATATAGATATATATTGTGTTTGTCTGGCACTGCAATCTGTATATACAGTAAATAGTTCCCACGTTTATTAATTTAATGTATTATTAATGTAAATATAAAATAGATTGCAATGGCGGCAGCATACACGGTTATGCAAGTAACTTAATGTTAAATGCTACTTTTTTTAATAAAACCGTAACTTAGAAGCATTTACCATTATGTTTCTTGCATGACCGTGTGTGCCGCTGCCATTGCAAGATGAATATATCTAGATATATCTATATCCTGTATGTATGTATGTGTGTATACATATATATATATATATATATATATATATATATATATATGAGAGGTCCGACACTCAAATGCTGTTTAAAGGTAGTAAATGATCCGGGAGTGCCGACTTGCTACTTTGCTATATATATATATATATATAGTCACACATATATGCATATTTACAGAATAATAACACAGAACCTAAACTTACAAACAAACAGTGGAGCCAGCCTTACTGTTACTTTGCTAGCAGGCTGCTGTCACATTGATATAATAGGAGAGCGGGAGTTCCTCTGTCTCTCCTCCAAGCAGCTTTCCGCTGGGCGCTGGCTCCACACAACCCCTTTCACTCGAGAAGCCATTCTCCTTTCCTGCAGCCTGCGCAGCCAGCCAATGACTGAGCCGCAGGCTGCTTCTTTACAGATTATTGGACAGTTGAGCCGTCGCTCAACTGTCCTTCCTTAATACAGTCCAACCCGGCTGCCCTAAGTGGCGTGCGGCTCCCCCACTGTTAATAATGAATGCAAACGGAAGCCAGGAGCCGGGAGAGCCGTCGCAAAGCTGCCCGCCCTGCTTGTGGCGCCGCCGCTGCCGCACAACTGTCTGGCAGTGCAGGGGGAGCCGGAAGCACACATCGATCTGCGGTGGGTTGCGAGGCCACGGGGGGCCCTTTTAAAAAGGGGGCCCCGGGGTACTTAACCCCGGGGACCCCCCCTTAATCCGGCTCTGATAGTGACTGAGTACAGTGTATATATGTGATTATCAGGTGATGTGTGTATATAGGGGGCCCCATACCTGCTCTCCCCTGTACAATACATGACAGTCTCCTCTTACCCAGTGATGTGAGGGGCCGGTGATTCTCCATCATCACGTCCTTGTACAGACCCCTGTGTTCCTCTACATACTCCTCCTCCTGCATGGAGACATAGACAGTGACATCCTGACACCTTATAGGAACCTGACACACACAGTGATACAGTCATCACCCAGACACATCCCCTGGTGTTACTGTATAATGTCCCATTCCCAGCAGTCACCTCTCCGGTCATCACCCAGACACATCACCCGGTGTTACTGTATAATGCCCCAATCCCAGCAGTCACCTCTCCAGTCATCACCCAGACACATCCCCCGGTGTTACTGTATAATGTCCCATTCCCAGCAGTCACCCCTCCAGTCATCACCCAGACACATTCCCCGGTGTTACTGTATAATGTCCCATTCCCAGCAGTCACCTCTCCAGTCATCACCCAGACACTTCCCCTGGTGTTACTGTATAATGCCCCATTTCCAGCAGTCACCTCTCCAGTCATCACCCAGACACATCCCCCGGTGTTACTGTATAATGTCCCATTCCCAGCAGTCACCTCTCCAGTCATCACCCAGACACTTCCCCTGGTGTTACTGTATAATGCCCCATTCCCAGCAGTCACCTCTCCAGTCATCACCCAGACACGTCCCCTGGTGTTACTGTATAATGTCCCATTCCCAGCAGTCACCTCTCCAGTCATCACCCAGACACATCCCCTGGTGTTACTGTATAATGCCCCATTCCCAGCAGTCACCTCTCCAGTCATCACCAAGACACGTCCCCTGGTGTTACTGTATAATGCCCCATTCCCAGCTGTCACCTCTCCAGTCATCACCCAGACACATCCCCTGGTGTTACTGTATAATGCCCCATTCCCAGCAGTCACCTCTCCAGTCATCACCCAGACACGTCCCCTGGTGTTACTGTATAATGTCCCATTCCCAGCAGTCACCTCTCCAGTCATCACCCAGACACATCCCCTGGTGTTACTGTATAATGTCCCATTCCCAGCAGTCACCTCTCCAGTCATCACCAAGACACGTCCCCTGGTGTTACTGTATAATGCCCCATTCCCAGCTATCACCTCTCCAGTCATCACCCAGACACATCCCCTGGTGTTACTGTATAATGCCCCATTCCCAGCAGTCACCTCTCCAGTCATCACCCAGACACATCCCCTGGTGTTACTGTATAATGCCCCATTCCCAGCAGGCACCTCTCCAGTCATCACCCAGACACATCCCCTGGTGTTACTGTATAATGCCCCATTCCCATCAGTCACCTCTCCAGTCATCACCCAGACACGTCCCCTGGTGTTACTGTATAATGTCCCATTCCCAGCAGTCACCTCTCCAGTCATCACCCAGACACGTCCCCTGGTGTTACTGTATAATGTCCCATTCCCAGCAGTCACCTCTCCAGTCATCACCCAGACACATCCCCTGGTGTTACTGTATAATGTCCCATTCCCAGCAGTCACCTCTCCAATCATCACCCAGACACATCCCCTGGTGTTACTGTATAATGCCCCATTCCCAGCAGTCACCTCTCCAGTCATCACCCAGACACATCCCCTGGTGTTACTGTATAATGCCCCATTCCCAGCAGTCACCTCTCCAGTCATCACCCAGACACATCCCCTGGTGTTACTGTATAATGTCCCATTCCCAGCAGTCACCTCTCCAATCATCACCCAGACACATCCCCTAGTGTTACTGTATAATGTCCCATTCCCAGCAGTCATCTCTCAGACACATCCCCTGGTGTTACTGTATAATGTCCCATTCCCAGCAGTCACCTCTCCAGTCATCACCCAGACACGTCCCCTGGTGTTACTGTATAATGTCCCATTCCCAGCAGACACCTCTCCAGTCATCACCCAGACACATCCCCTGGTGTTACTGTATAATGCCCCATTCCCAGCAGTCACCTCTCCAGTCATCACCCAGACACTGTTAGGGTCTCCTGCTCTGTGCTGCCACGTCGTCATGGCAACGGGGAAACAAGTGCTAGTGGAGTAACCTGAGCGTAGCCGATACTCCGGTTCGGGTCTTTTGCTGTGCAGTGGTTACAGGCTCTGTGCACGGCAGGGGATCCGGTGCTGGTTTTTGTGCTCACAGTCTGTGAGGTCTGAGTGGGGCGTGGACAGCACCTGCTTTATAAGGCCTCTTCTCAGGTTAAGCAGATGCTGCTGAATTTTTGTTGGTTAGTCAGTTCCTGAAAGTTAGCCAGTACTGTGTAGCTTTGTATTTGTTGTTGCTTACTGCAAATAGGCCTGGGGATTTGGTACTACACTCTGCCAATCCAGACCTAGCAGTAAGACTGGAGTCAGTCGTTTAACTTGCTGGGGTTCTTTTGCTACTCTGTGAACTTAGCAAGTTTGCGGCTGTATTCTCAGACTTGCCTGCCTAAATCCTTTCTCACTGTGCAAGGTGTTCAGTAAGCTGAACCTGTGCACTGCAAGTGAGGATTAGGATTGTGGAGACTCTCTTTGTGTCTATCATTCCATCTCTGACCAAGGAGTTTACTGCCACACCCGTTGGTAACCCTTCACGGTTTTGCTGTTGCCCTTAGCAACAGCATTTCGGGTTCTATACGTATTAAAACACTACATCTTGCTTTTTCCATCTGAGCATTACTAATATTAGGGAGACACCCAGTTTCTTAGCCTCTGGGCTTCTCTGTTCACTTTGTGTTTATTTTGTTACCCTATCACCTTCTGTGTACGTAATGTCATATTCCCCAGTCTGTCTGTGAGTTCATTTGTTTTGCATCCCTAACAGTTCAGGCACCAGTACATTCCTGCAGGCACTGGTGTGCATAACAGACACGTACCCTGGTGTTACTGTATAATGCCCCATTCCCAGCAGTCACCTCTCCAGTCAGCAGCTAAATGATCTTGTTAGTGAGTTCAAGGATTTTCACGTCACTGTGTCTCTCATGTATCAGTGAGTGAGGTGGAGGCACCGTGATTGGGCTCTGGGTCCTTCTCAGTCCTCCTGTCTATTATGACAACAAAGACCACTCCCCCTGTATACTTTGACAGCACAGACTGCACCCCTGTATACTATGTCAACACAGGCAGCTACCACTGTATATTATGACAACACAGGATGCTACCCCTGTATATTATAACAACACAGGCTTCCCCTCCTTCTATTATGACAACAAAGGCCACTCCTCCTGTATACTATGTCAACACAGGATGCTACACCTGTATATTATGACAACACAGGCCGCTCCCCATGTATACTATGACAGCACAGGATGCTACGCCAGTATACTAAAACAGCACAGGATGCTACCCCCTGTATTTTATGACAACACAGGCCGCTCCTCCTGTATACTATGAAAACACACGCTGCTCCCCCTGTATACTATGTCAACACAGGATGCTACCCCCTGTATGTTATGACAACACAGGCAGCTCCCCCTGATAAAGCTGCCAAACAGACAGTGAAACGCGTTAGGTTGCCAGCCTACGACCAGGACATCGCCAAGGCCAGTGAATCTATGGAATTGACCACCCATTGCCTTTCCTGAAAATTGGACATACAAGTGTTGGGACGACCCTTAGTGGTCTTCAGAGCACTGACCCATCCAACATCCACGTATCCAGAGACCGATCCATACATGTGGACATTGAATAAAAAGGGAGAACCACCATTCTCATTTGCGCAGGACAGAATCATCATCACCGCGCTAGGTGGAATACCCTGCCATCTTCCACTCAGGATCTGGTAACTATCTTATGGTCATCCGTGCAGGATAAGATACATTAAAGCATTGGAACAATCCTATTGCCAATTGGCCTTTACACGAGTCCATAGAAGGTTTTCATTGGTCGTACCACTGGCTTATGAGGCTTGTTCGATTCATCTGATTTTAACATGTGTTTATGTTATTGATTCAATCTTATTAAATGTATTCATTGTTTTAAATACCAGCACCTGTTAGCGCTGTTTATTTATTGTTTTTGATGACAGCACAGGATGCTACGCCAGTATACTAAAACAGCACAGGATGCTACCCCTGTATATTATGACAACACAGGCCGCTCCTCCTGTATACTATGACAGCACAGGATGCTACCCCTGTATATTATGACAACACAGGTTGCTCTCCCTGTATACTAGGACAACACAGGCCGCTCCTCCTGTATACTATGACAGCACAGGATGCTACCCCTGTATATTATGACAACACAGGTCGCTCCTTCTGTATAGAAAGACAATACATGCCGCTCACCCTATATAATAATAGTAACAAGACACCACAGTCACCTCCCCCTGTATAAAAGGGCAACACAGGTCACTCCACCTGTAGAGTAGGACAACACATAGCGCTCCCCTGTATAGTACAATGCCATTATATGTATAGAATAACGGTAACGGTGGGGACTGCGCCACCTGTATTATGGTAACGGCGGGGTCTGCGCCCCCTGTATTACGGTAACGGCGGGGTCTGCACCACCTGTGTTACGGTAGCGGTGGGGTCTGCACCACCTGTATTATGGTAACGGCGGGATCTCCACCACCTGTATTACGGTAACTGCGGGGTCTGCACCACCTGTATTACGGTAACGGCGGGATCTCCACCACCTGTATTACGGTAATGGCGCGGTCTGTGCCACCTGTATTACGGTAATGGCGGGGTCTGCGCCACCTGTATTACAGTAATAGGACACTAGAGTGTCAGCCACCTGTACAGGGATAATGCAGCACCAGAGGCTGCTCCAGCTGCACTATAACAAGGCACCAGAGGCTGCTCCCCCTGTAGTACAGAACCTGACACCAGAGCTGCTCAGCCTATAGAATAATAATAATAATATCATTACCTGCTGCCAGACACAGCAATGGCTGCTCTCTGCTCCTGCTGCCTTGTGGGAATGATAGAAGGAAGGCGGAGCTCAGACCAGGGGAAAATGGCCGCCGCTCCTGACGTCACTACACGGCCAGGGAACCTATTGCTGCTGCCGGACTGGTCTACAAGAAAATGGCCGCCGGCCTCCTGCACTGAGGACATGTATGTTAATAGTAATTACAGAGGGCGTGGTGAAGGAGGGGAGGGGCTAGTAACCCGTAAGCAGCCTTTGCCAATCATGCCCTACTTCCGGCCTGTGCGTTCCACATTACTTCCGTACTGTGCGGTCCATATACAGGAAGTGAGTTTTCATCGCCTGTTGCAGCCTCCCAGTGTCCGTGGAGATCAGGTAATGGCGTCTTACTATACAGGGGGAGCAGCCTGTGGTGTCCTGTTATTATTATTATACAGGGGGAGCAGCCTGTGGTGCCCTGATATTATTATTATACAGTGGGAGCAACTTGTGGTGTCCTATTATTACTATACAGGGGGAGCAGCCTGTGGTGTCCTGTTATTGTTGTTATACAGGTGGAGCAGCCTGTGGCATCCTGTTGTTGTTATTATTATTATTATTATTATTATACAGGGGGAGCGACCTATGGTGTCCTGTTATTATTATTATTATTATTATACAGCGAGAGCGGCCTGTGGTGTCCTGTTGTTATTATTATACAGAGTGAGCGGCATGTGGTGTCCTGTTGTTATTAGTGTTATACAGGGGGAGCAGGTTTTTGTGTACAGTTATTATTATACAGGGACAGCAGCTTGTGGTGTCCTGGTATTATTATACATTGGGAGTGGTGGTAATGTCCTACAATACAGGAGGAATGGTCTGAGGTGTCCTGCTTTTAAAGACATCTGTTATTATTTTTATACTGGGGTGCAGCCTTTAGTGTCGTTGTTATTATTATTATTATTATTATTATTTTATTATATGTAATTGTGGGGATTGAAAATATTGCTCAGTATGAAGCAAATGTATATCACACACCTGGGAGCGTCACTGTTACATCACTTATATCTATAGTAATAATACAGGGACATGACTGGGGAGGGGAGGGGATCTGGGAATGTCACAGTGACATCACATATCTATAGTAATAATACAGGGACATGACTGGGGAGGTGAGGGGATCTGGGAGTGTCACTGTTACATCACGTATATCTATAGTAATAATACAGGGACATGAATGGGGAGGTGAGGGTATCTGGGAGTGTTACAGTGACTTCACTTATAACACTAGTAATAATACAGGGACATGACTGGGGAGGTGAGGGTGATCTGGGAGCGTCACAATGACTTCACTTATATTTATTGTAATAATACAGGGACATGACTGGGTCGGTGACGGGATCTGAGAGCGTCACAGTGGCATCACTTATTTCTCTGACGTCCTAGTGGATGCTGGGGACTCCATAAGGACCATGGGGAATAGACAGGCTCTGCAGGAGACTGGGCACTCTAAAGAAAAGATTAGGTACTATCTGGTGTGCACTGGGTCCTCCCTCTATGCCCCTCCTCCAGACCTCAGTTAGTTAGAATCTGTGCCCGGCCAGAGCTGGGTGCTCCTAGTGGGCTCTCCTGAGCCTGCTAGTTAAAGAACAGTGAGCTTCTGCTGGCAACAGACTCACTGCTACGTGGGACCGAGGGGAGAGAAGCAAACGTACCTGTTCACAGCTAGATTGCGCTTCTTAGGCTACTGGACACCATTAGCTCCAGAGGGTTCAAACACAGGCAGCTGTCCTCGATCGTCCGTTCCCGGAGCCGCGCCGCCGTCCCCCTCGCAGAGCCAGAAGAACAGAAGCTTGAAGACGGCGAAATCGGCGGCTGAAGACTCCTGTCTTCATTTAAGGTAGCACACCGCAGCTGTGCGCCATTGCTCCCACAGCACACCGCACACTCCGGTTACTGTAGGGTGCAGGGCGCTGGGGGGGGGGGTGCCCTGGGCAGCAATTGAAGTACCTTTTGGCATAACCTACATATATACAGTCAGCCACTATATATATGTAAAATCCCCCGCCATTTTTTATCACAGAAAGCGGGACAGAAGCCCGCCGCTGAGGGGGCGGGGCCTTCTTCCTCAGCACACCAGCGCCATTTTTTCTTCACAGCTCTGCTGGAAGGACGCTCCCCAGGCTCTCCCCTGCAGTATCCAGGTACCAGAAGGGTAAAAAGAGAGGGGGGCACATACATTTAGGTGCAAAAAGTTATATATTCGGCAGCTATTGGGTAATCACTTGTTGTAGTGTATATCCCTGAGTTATATAGCGCTGTGGTGTGTGCTGGCATACTCTCTCTCTGTCTCCCCAAAAGCCTTTGTGGGGTCCTGTCCTCAGTCAGAGCATTCCCTGTGTGTGTGCTGTGTGTCGGTACGGCTGTGTCGACATGTTTGATGAGGAGGGTTACGTGGAGGCGGAGCAATTGCAGATAAATGTGGTGTCGGGGCCGACACCTGATTGGATGGATATGTGGACGGTTTTAAATGATAATGTTAACTCATTACATAAAAGGTTTGATGATGTTGCAGCCGGGGGACAGCCGGGCTCTCAACCCGGGCATGCCCAGGCGACTCAGAGGCCGTCAGGGTCTCATAAACGCCCACTATCTCAAATGGTTGACACGGATGCCGACACGGAGTCCGACTCCAGTGTCGACGATGATGAGGCACAATTACAGCCTAAAATGACCAAGGCCATCCGTTATATGATTATTGCAATGAAAGATGTATTACATTGAAGTCAGTGTAGACACACTCTGGTACTCTACTGAGACCAGCTATTGCTTCAGCCTGGATGTGTAGCGCTGTAGCAGCATGGACTGATACCCTGTCAGAGGACATAGATGCCCTGGACAGGGATAATGTCTTGCTAACCCTGGGACATATAAAAGACGCCGTCTTATATATGCGGGATGCCCAGAGGGACATTTGCCTGCTAGGTTCTAGAATTAATGCAATGTTCATTTCTGCCAGGAGGGTCTTATGGACTCGGCAATGGACAGAGGATGCCGACTCTAAAAAATACATGGAGGTTTTGCCTTATAAGGGTGAGGAATTGTTTGGGGACGGTCTCTCGGACCTCGTGTCCACAGCGACAGCTGGAAAGTCGACTTTCCTGCCTCAGGTTTCCTCAGTGACCAAGAAAGCACCGTAATATCAAATGCAGTCCTTTCGTTCTCAGAGAGGCAAGAAGGTCAGAGGTGCATCTTTTCTTGCCAGAGGCAGGGGTAGAGGAAAGAAGCTGCACCATGCAGCCAGTTCCCAGGAACAAAAGTCCTCCCCGGCTTCCACTAAGTCCACCGCATGACGCTGGGGCTCCACAGGCAGAACCAGGAGCGGTGGGGGCGCGTCTCCGAAATTTCAGCAACCAGTGGGTTCGCTCACGGGTGGATCCTTGGGTTATACAAATTGTATCTCAGGGATACAAGCTGGAATTCAAGGTGACGCCCCCTCACCGTTACCTAAAATCGGCCTTGCCAGCTTCCCCCATGGAAAGGGAGGTTGTACTGGCGGCAATCACAAGCTATACCTCCAGCAGGTGATAGTAAAGGTTCCCCTCCTTCAACAGGGAAGGGGTTACTATTCCACTATGTTTGCGGTACCGAACCCGGACGGTTCGGTAAGACCCATTCTGAATTAAAATCCCTGAACATTTATCTCAAGAGATTCAAGTTCAAAATGAAATCGCTCAGGGCGGTCATTGCAAGCCTGGAAGAGGGGGATTTTATGGTATCTCTGGACATCAAGGATGCGTACTTGCATGTCCCCATTTATCCACCTCACCAGGAGTACCTCAGGTTTGTGGTACAGGCCGTTTGGTCTGTCCACGGCACCGAGAGTATTTACCAAGGTAATGGCAGAAATGATGGTACTCCTTCGGAAGCAAGGAGTTACATTTATCCCGTACTTGGACGATCTCCTTATAAAGGCGAGGTCCAGGGAGCAAATGTTGATCAGCGTAGCACACTCTCAGGAAGTGTTGCAGCAGCTAGGCTGGATTCTGAATATTCCAAAGTCGCAGCTGATTCCTACGACGCGTCTGCCCTTCCTGGGTATGATTCTGGACACAGAACAGAGGAAGGTGTTTCTCCCGGAGGAGAAGGCTCAGGAGTTAGTGACTCTGGTCAGGGACCTCCTGAAACCAAAACAGGTGTCGGTGCATCACTGCACGCGAGTCCTGGGAAAGATGGTGGCGTCATACGAAGCAATTCCTTACGGCAGGTTCCATGCCTGGATCTTTTAGTGGGATCTGTTGGACAAGTGGTCCGGATCGCATCTTCAGATGCATCGGCTGATCACCCTGTCCCCGAGGGCCAGGGTGTCTCTTCTGTGGTGGCTGCAGAGTGCTCACCTTCTCCAGGGCCGCAGGTTCGGCATACAGGACTGGGTCCTGGTGACCACGGATGCAAGCCTCCGAGGGTGGGGGGCAGTCACTCAGTGAAGAAACTTCCAAGGGCTGTGGTCAAGTCAGGCGACTTGTCTGCACATAAACATACTGGAACTAAGGGCCATATACAACTCCCTGAGTAAAGCAGAGCCCCTGCTTCGAGACCAACCAGTGCTGATTCAATCAGACAACATCACGGCAGTCGCCCATGGAAACCGCCAGGGCGGCACAAGAAGCAGGGTGGCAATGGCGGAAGCCACAAAGATTCTTCGTTGGGCAGAGAATCACGTGCAAGCACTGTCAGCAGTGTTCATTCCGGGACCCTCAGGCGATAGCTGTGGACGCGCTAGTGACACCGTGGGTGTTCCAGTCAGTATATGTGTTTCCTCCTCTTCCTCTCATACCCAAGGTACTGGGAATAGTAAGAAAAAGAGGAGTGAGAACAATACTCATTGTTCCGGACTGGCCAAGAAGGACCTGGTACCCAGAACTACAATAGATGGTCACAGAGGACCCATGGCCTCTGCCTCTCAGACAGGACCTGTTGCAACAGGGGCCCTGTCTGTTCCAAGACTTACCGCGGCTGCGTTTTTGATGGCATGGCGATTGAACGCCGGATCCTAAAGGAAAAGGGCATTCCGGATGAAGTGATTCCTACGCTGATAAAGGCCAGGAAAGATGTAACTGCAAAACATTATCACCGCATATGGCGGAAATATGTTGCTTGGTGTGAGGCCAGGAAGGCTCCTACAGAGGAATTCCAGCTGGGTCGATTTCTGCACTTCCTACAGTTAGGTGTGACTATGGGCCTAAAATTAGGGTCCATAAAGGTCCAGATTTCGATTTTCTTCTAGAAAGAACTGGCTTCTCTACCTGAAGTTCAGACATTTGTAAAGGGAGTACTGCATATTCAGCCCCCTTTTGTGCCACCAGTGGCACCTTGGGATCTTAACGTTGTGTTGGATTTCCTGAAATCCCACTAGTTTGAGCCACTTAAGACCGTGGATCTAAAGTATCTCACATGGAAAGTGGTCATGATGTTGGCCTTAGCATCGGCTAGGCGGGTGTCAGAATTGGCGGCTTTGTAATGTAAAAGTCCCTATCTGATCTTCCATATGGACAGGGCAGAATTGCGGACCCCAATTTCTCCCAAAGGTGGTATCATCATTCCATTTGAATCAACCTATTGTGGTGCCTGTGGCTACTCGGGACTTGGAAGACTCCAAGTTGCTGGACGTAGTCCGGGCTTTGAAAATATATGTTTCCAGAACGGCTGGAGTCAGGAAGACTGACTCGCTGTTTATTCTGTATGCACCCAACAAACTGGGTGCTCCTGCTTCGAAGCAAACTATTGCTCGCTGGATCTGTAGCACGATTCAGCTGGCTCACTCTGCGGCTCGATTGCCGCATCCAAAGTCAGTGAAAGCCCATTCCACAAGGAAGGTGGGCTCTTCTTGGGCGGCTGCCCGAGGGGTCTCGGTGTTACAGCTTTGCCGAGCTGCTACTTGGTCGGGTTCATACACATTTGCTAAGTTCTACAAGTTTGATACCCTGGCTGAGGAGGACCTTGTGTTTGCTCATTCGCTGCTGCAGAGTCAACCGCACTCTCCCGTCCGTTTGGGAGCTTTGGTATAATCCCCATGGTCCTTACGGAGTCCCCAGCATCCACTAGGACGTCAGAGAAAATAAGAATTTACTCACCGGTAATTCTATTTCTCATAGTCCGTAGTGGATGCTGGGCGCCCGTCCCAAGTGCGGACTTCTTCTGCAATACGTGTATATAGTTATTGCTTAATAAAGGGTTATTGTTATAAGCCATCCATTTCATGAGGCTCAGTTGTTGTTCATACTGTTAACTGGGTATGGTTATCACAAGTTGTACGGTGTGATTGGTGTGGCTGGTATGAGTCTAACCCTGGATTCCAAAATCCTTTCCTTGTAATATCAGCTCTTCCGGGCCCAGTTTCCCTAACTGAGGTCTGAAGGAGGGGCATAGAGCGAGGAGCCAGTGCACACCAGATAGTACCTAATCTTTTCTTTAGAGTGCCCAGTCTCCTGCGGAGCCCGTCTATTCACCATGGTCCTTACGGAGTCCCCAGCATCCACTACGGACTACGAGAAATAGAATTACCGGTGAGTAAATTCTTATTATCTCTAGTAATAATTCAGGGATCTGACTGGGGAGGTGAGGGGATCTGGGAGAGTCACAGTGACATCACATATCTATAGTAATAATACAGGGACATGACTGGGAAGGTGAGGGGATCTGGGAGTGTCACAGTGACATCACATATCTATAGTAATGTAACCCCTCTTTTACCTGGGGGTACAGTGTATATGTGCAATGTGCCTCCACCCAAGCTATTTAGAGCCCAATACTCTAATCGCTTAAGAAATATCCTACCCCTGTAGTGGTCGCCTATAACATTAGTATGTGATGTAACCAGATAGGACTATGCACATTTACCAATCGTACCTTTCCTTTGTGATTTCAGGCTCTTCCAGAGATACGGAGACAGTTCCGACGGTAAGTATAATAGTTTTAATATACAAGATGTTATAGGCCACCTTATACAGTTATATCATATAATACTCAAACCATGAACTGTTCTAATAGTATACCCCACCTATACATAATAATATACCCCACCTATACATAATAACATACCCCACCTATACATAATAATATACCCCACCTATACATAATAATATACCCCACCTATACATAATAATATACCCCACCTATACATAATAATATACCCCACCTATACATAATAATATACCCCACCTATACATAATAATATACTCCACCTATACATAATAATATACCCCACCTATACATAATAATATACCCCACCTATACATAATAATATACCCCACCTATACATAAGGTAATGCATGCAATACAAAAAATACGATTCCACAAGAAAGTTGTGGGGCTGTGTTTGAAAAACCACCCGGGTTCTCTTACTATAATCGTGCACGGTTGCGGCCCTTTCGTGTCTGTGTATAAGAAGTACTCTGGGTTATATGGGTATCCACTTCGAGCAATTGTCCTCACGATTGTTGAGCAATCCCTACTTCACGGCAATGAATAGCATGGTTTCCATGGAAGATCTAATTGTAGTGATCCTAGACAACCTGAAACAGGAAGGTAGTACGTGGAGCTCTCCACCCTGGAATCCCTGACACCCGTGGTCTACTCGTTACATATAGTGGGTGATGATCTGTGTTACCTGTCCCAGTATAAGCATAACCCCACTGTAGATCCGTGGGGGTGGCTCCAGAACATACAGAAGTCCCGGTTATTGGCACCTGTCTCTGATAGGTGAGGGGTGCTTAGTCTCCCTAGTGTACCATTTCCAAGTTTAGGTGACCCTGCGCCCTCTCCGAGCTGCTTTCATCATTATACACCACCGCACTCTATGACTGCTACCCTGCTGGTCATTATCTAATGGATATGGAGTCTCTAGAGTTGATATTTATACTCCTCAGATCCACCGATGCTGCTGGTGCCTGTGCTACTGTGCTGGCGGCTGGTACTTTAATAGTTAAAGGATGATAGGGGAGTATGCAGATTAGCAGGATTTATATGGGGGCATCCTGCACTTACAATGATAGTGTGCACGGTCTGGACCTCCCCCCGACTCCACCTCCTCCAACAACCGGGCTCTTCCTGCAGGTTGGATGGGATGAGGGACTCAGCTC